>NW_012118487.1:26283383-26358092 GCF_000951035.1 Colobus angolensis palliatus | reverse complement strand
TCGGCCATCTTGCTCCGCCTCTCAGCAAATAGTATTATTCACCATAGTACAAATTTAAATACACTTTAAATGTCTGTTAGCAGTAGAATGGATAAATACAAGCCTGATACTCAAATATAGTAAATTCTAATTATTTATGATAGTTCCTCTATAAATCGTCACTAACACTGCATTACTGAATACTGATTTCATAAAGGAAGTGAAGAGTTTTGATCTGTTGAGCTTTTGTTCATATTATTGTAATCAACCAATCAATGCATCACCTTGTTTTATGTATGTATCTGTCTAAAGACACCTTGTTTAATACACATTGTTAACTGATGAAGATGGAACTCACGGCCAACAGCATTACAACTCATGCCTGAACAAAGCTTACCATTAGGCGCATCACAATCTTCTTATACTTGGGAACTCTAGACAGCACTTCAACACTATGTGTGGAAGCCGTTTTAAACAGCAAAATTGTCAAAAGCACAGATTTTTTTTAAAGGTATTAAATTGAGCATGGAAAGAATATTCATTTAGAGTGTGAAAGTTAAAACAAGAAGGCAGAATATCTTCTTGTTCAAATACAGAGGGGCATGTGTATATTTAGCAATAAAAAAGTTTTCACATCTAGGTATGCCCACAAATGACCATAAAATGCCATGGTTATAGATAAATTTAAGCAAGTAGGTAACTATAAATACAGAATCCACAACAACGAGAATCAACTGTAATCAGTTTCTTCACAGCAATAAAACAAAGAATTACACTAGCAACAGCTATGAACAAAATGATCTTGCAATCATAATGTAAAGCACAAATAGCCAGATTCAGATTGTGAATATCATATATATCCATTTATGCTCAAAATCAGCCAATATTTATATGTGGTAATAGAGATCTACATAATAATTTCCTTCAAATAGGTAGTATCTAGAAGGAGTAATATAAGTAATTATTATTATAATAACATGGTCATAAGGAGAACGCATTTGGACTGTGCCCCAATTTATCAACCTATAAAAATGTGTTAGATACTAAACTGAAAAATCTCCGCAATCATGATTGTATCACATTATTATCTGCTTTTCATTTTGTGAAGTTTTATAAGTTCCCCTAATATTTCATAGTAATAATAGGCATTTTAAAAAACTAATACAGTTTATGTAATTACCATATCACTTGAACACTTTTTATTAATCTTTTCTATTTTAAATGTTTCACCATTATTTGAAGGTGGAATTATATGAATAATAAGTGATGTTAGCTCTTCTCACTTTTGAACATCACTTAGATAATTTATATTCAGTGAGTATAGTTCTCTAGTTTGAAAACTCAATTTAAGAACCAGCCTGATTATTTTTAAAATATATTTCCAATTTTAATCCACCAGCAAGGAGTTTTGATAATTCCAAATCGAATGCTTGTAATTTGTGTTGGCCTATGTTGTAGCTGAAATAAAAATCCAGCCTAGTCAAAATCCCACAGCCTCAAAAATCAGAAACAAAGAAGTGAAATATACAGCAAATTTTTTTCTCACAATAAATATCAGACCATTAGGTTGTATATTCATAATAAATGTGTAACCTCGGGGCCTTAGGGTTTTCTATTAGAATAACTATTCATCCTTTTACTTATGATTCTACTGCTCATTCTCATATTAGAAAGTGAACCATTAGGCCAGTTATTCACCGTCAATTTGTAAACCTGGAAGTGCCAGCTCTTCATAGCAGAAATATTTTTCATGGTTGTATTTGTGAAATAAGAAACACATAATAAGCAATTGTTAAATAAATACAGAATATATGGATGAAGTGCTACATGGGTGAATGGGTGAATGGATGGATGGATGGATGGATGAATGAATGAATTCATGTAAAGTTGTTAATGACTTTTAGAATGTGTAGTCCTACTTTGAACATCTTAACACTTTTTTGTAGTGCTAGACAGAAATCAAAATCGGAGGTTTAATTTCAAACCAATATTGACTGAAAACTTTCTCTGCAAATGAAGGAATGTTTTGGGTCTAGTCTCCCAAGAAATTTTGATAGGAAGCAGGCATATGGCACCTCAACATGCCAGGGTCTACTATAAATGCTTTACATGCATTATTCATGTAATTCTTAAAATAACTTCACAAGATACATATATTTATTATTCCCATTTAACAGATTGCACATATCTCATAAAACTAGTTAACTTACTTTTCTCCGAGCTGAGAAGCAAAAGATGAAAATAATTAAGGGACCAGACTGACTGGATATCAACCCTGCACTTCACCTTGGTTGTTCTGCAACTGATTTCAGGTAAAGAGCATGGGCTGCAACAGTTAGTGGCTCAAACTTGAAGTATGAATTCAGAGAATTGTGAAAGCATGACCATGGCAATGTTTATTATAGATTGCTTTCTCTATCTCTAACATACTTACATATTATTTATTTTACTACTACCTAGCAAATTCTACTAGGTTACTGTCATCTAGTGAAGCCTACGATTGTCTTGGTCTTTATTAAGAATAAAATAAGGAGGCCTCCATTCCAGTTCTATAATGATAAGCAGGAATGTCTTAATTGGCCTCTGCCTGCTCTGACTGTGCCTTCCTTGCTCTAGATAGAATACGCAGCTGGGAGGGATATTTGTGTGGAGCTAGGCAGGTTAATATTACGAAGTGTTCGTGAATTTAATTTCTGAAAACAAAATCTTACATTATCTCCTGAATTCATTAGGCTTAAGGAACAGAATGAGAGAAGAGTTTGCAGAAATTGCATAAATTTTCTAGTTATCCAAGTATGGAAACATATTATCAGTGACAATCAAGTTACCTGGAAAAGATTACTGCAATAATATAAATTTTTTTAAAGATTTACTTTTCCACAAGTAGTAATTATTCATACCTGAACAACTTTTTGGGACTGCACATCAACAATAAGGACTCTGTCCAAAGTTGGCTGTGCAACATAAATGAACTTGTCTTTGACATTAACAGCTGATGCCCACACACACCTCTGAACTTCATCTCCCTCAGCTTTGGGACAGACTTCATCCTGTAATTTAGGAAAGATAAAATGAAATTTATATCTTAAATTAGAACATATACCTGACAATATCATGGGTAAAATTAATGTTTCATTCTCTACTACTTTCAGCATCAAATGTTAAATGTATATATAAAGTTTAATTAATAGAACATACTTCAGTTCATTATGTATGGAAAGCAATGTAAATGAGATTCCTTTAAAGTACATTTTATGTTCTTAATTACTTATTTTTCTAGTAAAATGCAGGTCTTTCATTTTTTTCCTACTTGGTTATAACTCAGCAACTTCAAAATGTCCAACATCTTTCCCCAAATTTTCCCAGTCTCAAGTTTCTTTAACAGAATAAATGTCACACTTAAAGTATATTCTGAGTTTTTCACAACATTAGTGGCTGTCCTCATAGCAAATTCATAGTTTTGTTAAGTCATATAATCTTCTGGAAAAGATTTCAGGATTCTTTTAATTTCTAGTAAATCAAAGCTTAGATAAATTATAATAAGGTAGTTATTCTCAATGGTTGTTATATTTTTCAATCAAGGTCAAATTTTATAAAATCTTCCAATATTCCCAAAGCTTCTTATTCTGCTTCCTTACCCTAGAACTGCCTTCTGGTTGAAGATTGCATACTTTGTGTTAGATGACCATAAATGAGGCCAAAAAGCCCCTCTATTTCCTCTTTTTCTTCATATTGTCAAAAAATGATTGCGGAAGAGATACATAAGCCCTTGTGATTTATCCTGGGAGTCACAGCATAAGTAAAAGTGTGTGAAGTGTTTTCGGGTTTTCTTTTATGCACTGTTATATTACAGTTCGAAAAACCACAAATAAAAGAGACTGGTTAAAATGTACATAAAACGTATGTGCAGGCCAGGTGTGGCGGCTCACACCTGTGATCCCAGCACTTTGGTAGGAGAGGCAGGAGGATCATGAGGTCAGGAGATCGAGATCATCCTTGCTAACATGGTGAAACCCCGTCTCCACTAAAAATACAAAAAAAATTAGCCAGGCGTGGTGGCGGGTGCATGTAGTCCCAGCTACTTGAGAGGCTGAGGCAGGAGAATGGCCTGAACCCAGGAGGCGGAGCTTGCAGTGAGCTGAGACCACGCCACTGCACTCCAGCCTGGGTGACATAGTGAGACTCTGTCTCAAAGAAAAAAAAAAAAAAAAAGTCTGTGCAGTAAGAAAGAATTATTTATATAATAATAATATAATGATAAACAATTATTCCAGTATTTCTTTTGAATTTTTGTCTGATAATTAACAACTAATGTCTAATTTCATTTATTTGTATACTCCAGTTATTATCTCTAAGCTAACTTACGATAAGACTATTTTTTCTAATCTATATAAAAACATTTATTTTGCAGCAGAGATACCATTCAGCATATGTATTTAATAATCATAAGACAAAAATCAACTACACTCTCATTATCAGTATCACTAAGCATTTATTTTTAAAGATAACACTGATAGCAGTATACCATATTTGACATTGAGTAACCACATTGAACAACTAAAAAATGTAACCTTTCTCAGGCTGTATAACCATTGTAGGTGGTTTTCCTTTTTGCATAAAATTTGGTAATTAATGTAAATACCAAAGCATTTTGCAATGAGACATCCAGTGTGTGGCCTGCTGTTTATGTTCTCCAAATGTCAGATCTAATTCAGGAAGGCTCTGGAGTGTCCATTAATTTTTAAGATCTGGTTCAGTATTGCATGGTTTAGGAACATAAAACAATAGTGTTCTCCTCTAAACAGCAGAGATTGTTCTAAGCTTCTAAGGCATAAGTGGAAAGACTGAAAATGAAGCATGCATTGTATGGTGTTTCAGGTAGTCCTGGATTTGTGAAATTAATTCTGTGTACCATGGCCATTACAGGTGACTATTTGGGAGGTCAACCTGAGTAAAGTCCTTGGCACTCTTAAGGAGGTAACCCAAACCTGGAGGCAGAAGTCTGTCTTCACTACGTGCTTAGAATGCAGTATTATACTTTCATTCACCAATTCCTACTGACACACTGTTTTCTAAGACAACCTTTTCTTCAGAAGTATACTTAATGTCAAGGACAAGAATCTATTTTGTGAGAAACAAACACTAGATAAAATATGTACTTGAGAGGCATGAAGAAGTGGGAAAAAAGTGGGAACTAAGGTTGGTGAAAGGGTCTGAATACAGGGAAATTGTTTACAAATTCTTCGCCGTTGTGTAAAACCTGCCAAAATAATGAAAAGTGTGAGCGACCTGACACATAACTGTCAGCCAAACAACTGCTGAACCACGAACGATTTCCACCCCTTTGTTTGCTACAGAACTATTCAACAGTAAAATATACTGCTCTGCTGGGAATTATTTTCTATTTGGATGCTGTCCCAATAAGACATCTTTGACCAGACTTACAATCATTTTTACAAAGCCATTAAAAGTTTCCTGACAGTAATCCTGGATTTTCTTTGCTTTGCTTTATGATATTATTTCTAATTATATTATTTCTCACTTTACAATAGCACTCTCTTATTTTCTCATATTAATATTTATTTCTATGGAAGAAAAATAGTAGAGGAATGTTTTTAAACATGACTTAGAGATTTAATGGGACAAAAAGGAGACACAGAATCCAGAGATGAAAAATAAGATTAAGATAATACATACTGATGAGGAAAGCTGCCAGAGATTATATCAAAGAGTATTATTAAATCACTTTTACGGAAGTGTATACTAACATTTAGAGTGAACAGAAGTAATAAGGTATAAACTAATGGAGATGAGAGTCCAGGAAAAGACAATTCTAATGTATATTTAGAATTTATTTCTTTTGGATCTTTTCCATATTTAATCATATATTTCCTACACATGTATTATACTTTCCCAAAATGTTAAAGAGTAGAAGTTATATCACTACTGATGGTATAAATTTTAATTAGCATTTTAAATAATGTTACTAATATCTGATTTGCTAAGCTAAGGTAAATCAAACAGAATCATATATACACTTGTCTTCTACTAGGATGTTGCCATTTTCATTTATTAGACTAATTACCTATTAAAAATACTTTGCCTTAAAATCTTTAAATTCCAATCTTTCCTTCCTTCCTCTTCATATTCTCCTTCTCAGGTCATCCTGCATCATTCCTAAAGACAAGTATTTCTCACAAACACGTCTATTTTCGTTGCTTCCACCTCAATAAGTTGTTGTCAGGACGACCTCCTCTCATCCTTCTATCTAATCTTAAAAGATATGTCCACTACTCCTTACTTTCAGAAAGACCTGCCCTCAATTTTTCTTATAATTTTAACTATTCAAGTATTCAGACATTAACATTGCCCCATAAATTTAAGAAACACTTCATAAAACGACTTCAATTGAATTAATATTTCCATTTCAATCATCCATCTAATTATCTTCAGACTTTTGAACAACCTTTCTTCCATTTCCCAACCTTTCACTCTAAACTGACCATGCTTCAAACAGGCTTTCATGACATCATCTATTTTAAAAGATATATTTTCAAAGTCACCAGTAGCCTCAGAATTTCCAATTATTATCCTTTATTTCTCATTGGAAAGCATTTATTGAGAGCTTACTATGTGAAGAATATTGTGCAAAGCTATGTTTGAAAATGAAAACATGAATATGAGAGAATGCTTGCTTTCAAGTTGCTTGTAATTTCGGCTGCATTTAGCTGTTTCAGACACTTGATTTGTCATAAAAGGTTCTTTCATTCTTGCAAGGCAGAGATTCTCAAATAATGGTCCCGCAGGCCAAATTTGGCCCACTTCCTAATTTGGTATGATCCAGAAACTAGGAATGTTTTCTTTATCTTTTAATGGTTGAAAAAAAATTAAAAAAAGGAGTACAATTTCATGACAAGTAAACATTATATGAGATTCAAATTTACAGAAATGAAGATGTATTATAAGCCAACTACACCTATTCATTTAAATATTATGGCATCTTTCATGTTATAATGACAGACATATGTCCTGAAAAGTCTAAGATATT
Organism: Colobus angolensis palliatus; assembly: GCF_000951035.1. NCBI lineage: Eukaryota > Metazoa > Chordata > Mammalia > Primates > Cercopithecidae > Colobus > Colobus angolensis. Next base: position 26,351,065 of record NW_012118487.1, on the reverse strand, counting down.
TACTTACTATCTTGCCATTTGCAGAAAAAAAAGTTGCTGATCCCATTTTAGTATACATTCTGACCTTAGTTATCATTTTTGTCATATTATTTAAATTCTTTCTGCCTGTGGTGGCTACTTTATCTTCAGTTCCTGGATGTGGCTTCAGAAAAGTCAAGGCTTAGACTTTAGTTTTCTGCTCTATTTCCTTTACATTAAATTCCTCTGAAAACTCATCCATTCTGATTGCCTAATTACTATCATGGTCAGGTAACACCCAGACACTAATCCATGGCCTTGTCATTCACCAGACTTTCCTCCTCTGTCTTCTTCTAGGAAAATTGTTGAACAAGTGGTTTCAAACAGAGAGATAATACAGAACAAAAAAGTACACTATCTTAAAGGAAGTATTAAAGTTGATCCAAAACTTAATGAAAGAAATAAACCAAAGAAAGGATGAAATACTTGCATTCCTGAACACAAAGAAAGTGATTTGTATTAGAAAAGTTTTAAAAAACTGAGTAGTTCTATATAGTAGGAGACTATTGAATAGAAACATAACAAAATAAAATTCACAATACAAATATTCCAAACTTATATATTGAACATAAGTATAGTTTATATGTCAAATGTCTTGTCTTTTAGAAAACAAAATAAAAGTAAATGTATGGACTTCGGAAGATGGGGAACTAAAGCACTGAAAGAGCCATTAATTAAATGCTAATGAGGCTGGATACAGCAGCTCATGCCTGTAATCCCAGCACTTTGGAAGGCCAAGGCAGGTGGATCACTTCAGGTCAGGAGTTCAAGACCAGCCTAGCCAACATGGTGAAACCCTGTCTCTACTAAAAATGGAAATACAAAAATTATCAGGGCATGGTGGTGCACACCTAAGTAATCCCAGGCACTCAGGAGGCTAAGGCAGGAGAATGGCTTGAACCCAGGAGGCAGAGGTTGCAGTGAGCCGAGATCGCAGCACTGCACTCCAGCCTGGGCGACAGAGTAAGACTCTGCCTCAAAAAAGCAAAACAAAACAAACAAAAAACCCAGTAAATATCTGGTTCTCTGCATAATTTGGATTACCAATGCATTCTGTAATTTATGTGAATAAAAACAAACTGTCACTGGTATCATGAAGAATGCAGAAATACAAATGTGATAAATAAGGTGGCCTAACATGTATATATCCAACTTGGGTTCCGAATTAGGGAGCCTTGGAGATCCACCCATGTTTGTTATGTAGACACTGTTAGACAAGTACTGAAAGAAAACAGATGTTGAGACAAAGGAGGGGAGAAAGGGTTTGGTGTCTTAATATATCATTAAATAAAGGCATTTAAGTCTGAAAACTTCTGGAAACACTGCAGGCCTGGGTCTCTCACTGATCTAGTTAGTAGTTATGATAGTTTCGCATTGTTTTAGCTTTATGCTTCTCTACCAATCAGGTTTCTAAGACAGGCAGAGAGTCCCTACCCACTTTTTGTAACTGAAAATTGAATTGGGATTTTTCTCTTGGTTGCCGATGTGTGTAAATTAACCACTCTCTCTGTTCCTTCCTGCCACAAATAATGTATAAGATTGCCTCATAGGAAATAGAGCCGTCAACATAATCCTTTCTGTTTTCTACAGTTTCTTTTAGTGCCCCCTCTTTTGTAAAAAAATAATTAATACATTTAGTATGAATTTTAATTAATTATAAATGTATAACTTTTATATCCATTGTTCATCAACAAATGTCCTGTCCATCAGCTAGAACATTCTACTTAATATTTCATGAAAAACAATGATTTTCCACAGCTATTGAAAAGCACCCCAAAATACTTTGTCAAATTATTTTCAATCTATATTTGGCAGCCAAATTTCTAACACCTACATAATTCATTCCTAGCTTCGAGGTGTTTCACTGATTTTCTTCTTGTCTGAATTTCCACAGAATTTTTATTTTGTGACTTATAATTTGGCAATGAATGATATATTATATTTCCAATTAAAATGTTAGCCTTTGCTATTCCTGTATTTCTACATTTCCCAAACATAATGCTGAAGGTACAATATTTGCTTAGTAAATACGTGTTTAAATGTCACTTATAATAGCCAAAAAAAAAAAAAGTCAATAAGTGGTGTATGTTACTCAATCACGATGTTAAACACTATGCAATGTCATGCAGAATCATTGAGAAACTGAATTCTAGAGTAGTACTAATTAAAATGTGGTATGTAAACTGCTGCCAGTTGACATACAATTTGCTACCAAGCTGAGGATTGCATAGACATTGAAATTAACCATTGAGAACCTTTTATAGCAATTTGACATTGCCATAATTTCCCTGTATGTTATCAGTAGACCTATCTAATTTAATAGTATTTAAACCAGTTTGAGTGTTGTCAAATTTGCCTGGAGGATTTCATGTAGTGAAAACTATCCACTGGTTTTTACAAGAGAAAAACAGAATGAGCAAAAATCAGTGATTTTTTTTCTCCCACAGAGTTTAGGAAGCACTGATTTTGTGCTTTTTTATTGTAGCTCTCTCTCTTTCTCTCTTTCAGTCTTTCTTTTAAGTATATATTTTTAACTGAAGCTGTCACAATCTGAGTCTATTGCTGTAAATTTTGAAAGTGAATAATAAAATACTTGGAGAAAAAATGTTCATTTTGTCAAATGCAAGGAATATAAATAATTATTCTGAATGAGGATTTATTCAGTTTGTCATAAATCAAGACAAATACAACACAGTTACTTTTGTACTGAATTAGAATATTCAGGTTTGGATTCCTAGGATATATTTATAGTCATGTAGAAATATTTGTCTATATACACACATGATCAAGGGTGAACTATTTGTGAATACGCTAGATATAAATTCCTTTCAATATCGCTTTGCAATATTGGAAAAAATCAATGTTACAAAAACGCATTGAACAATTTGGTAGCATTGAATAGTCTCCTCATTTGGCCATTTTTTAAAGCACTGAGGATAAAATACTTTCAGAAATTTTTTAATTGCTTATAATCAAAGCAATATATTTTTTTCTAAAATGAGATATATTAAATTTACCCCATTCAATTTCTGATTTCACTTATAATATCATAAGCAGTCTTTCTCATATTAGTCAGAATATAGGTAGTCATGGTAACTTGGGGGCTGTATTTGCCTGCTTTGTGCTACATGGACACACTGCTATGTAGCATGATTTTGCTTTAGGATATCGAGGTCCAAAGGCTACATTACAGAATTGTTTATTCTCTCTTTTAATATATTATATCTTTCAGCAATACAATAAAAACAAAGCTTATAACACTATGCTATTATAAGCTGAGCATTGTTTTCTCTTTACAGATAGCATATTAGAGAGGTTAAAAATAACAGGATTTGAGGCCAAAGAGACCTCAGTGTAATGTCCAAGGGTGCACTTATATTATCTGTGCAAGCAGACCTGTTGAGGCTTGTTACCTCATTGGTAAATTGGGTATAATAATATTAGCTATCACATGGAGTTATTGTGAGAAGTACATACAATCATATTTGAAAAGGTCAAGTGATCAATAAAAGTCACCTCCTATTTTCATATAGAAAATTATCGATGTGCTACATTTGATAAACACTGTAACAGTCTACATATTTTTGATGCAAACTTTAAAAAAATTTACCAAATGTTTTGGAAGGAAGTTTGCTGTGCATGTTCAAGAGATTTAGAGAGCTACTTTAAATGTGGCATGATTATTGCATATAGGGCAAGGAGAATTTTGCTCTAACTGGTGTTTGGCAGTTCTGTGACTGAGCAAATCACTTGATCTTTCTCATTTCTTTACCTGAAAATCGAGAGGATTAAATCAGAAGTTTGTCAATTTTTTTAAGAAAAAAAAAATTATTTGAATTATTTCAACTCTGCTTAAATGTAAAATGTTATAGTGGTTTATAAAAATATTGAGTTAGAAAAGAAAAGCTGGTTTAAAAAGACACAACTGTAGGGTGTTAAATTTCAAATGCTTACAGAACATAAAAACCAAATTCTAGATGCTTTGTGAATGCAGGACTAGATGGTTGCTTTTCTGGCTTTTATAGTTATTGTAAAGGAGCTGAAATCCTAGCTAGGGGGAAGGTCCAGATGCCATTAGACACTGAGAACAGGAAAGGTAGGCAGGCACTTAATGTCTGTTGGGAAAGGCATATATTTGAATAGTAGGAAAAGCAAATTAAATATCAAGACAAAAGGTCTAGAGTTAGGTCCAAAAAGTAGTAAATAGAGATTGACAGAAGGTGTTGGAATTGAAACAATATTAAAGCAAAAATAATAGAAAACGACTGGATGGATATTGGTAACTGCAAATTGTATGAACAATGAGGGTTTATGGATCAAACTTATTTAAACCTAGTATGGGTAAGTTGGAATTAAAGAATTAGATGTGTTTGAACTTTCCTCGATATGATGAATATTTGAATTGTATAGGAGCAGTGATATTCTTTCTTTAACATGTGGCACACAGCACAGTTAGTAGGTTGGTTAGTGAGGGAAAAAAAATAAAACTAAAGAAAATAATTACCACGTAATTCATGAAGTTAACTGACCACCAACTGTTGATTAATAAATTCTTATCATGAAAAAAATCAATAAAATATTTGTTTTAAGTGCCAAAATTATACATCTTTCTGTACAATTTTTCTGACAATAGATATCCAGCCTTTTTATTAAACATTGAAAAGAGGGAGTTTGGGATACTTTCTTAATGCAGCTTTTAAAACATGGCTGCAGGAATTAAAATGTAATTTTTGTTTGTTTTTGTACTTCAGTCCTATATTGTAGAATTCATTTTCTCTGCAGGATTTTTCATTTAATAGGTTTTTTTAATTTCAAAATCTGCATTATATTTGTTTTATTCATATGATCAGAAAACAGAGACATGAATTCTGTTGAAATAAAAATTCTAGTTTTTAAAAGACATTTTATATGAATTCTAGTTGGATTTAATTTACTCTGATTCTCTGAATTTCTAATATTATTGTGGAATTAATTTCATTATTTCTTATCGTTACAAATTCATAAAACAATCAAAAACAAACTTTTAAGGAAAAATGTCATACAGTTTGAAGATGGAGCATCCGATATAATGCAAGTTCTCCTTTCTCCCCCTTAAATGTTTCTCTCTCCTTTTAGTAATGACACATGAGTTCTGATAACACATGTTGTATAATTTCTATTTTTGGGAAACTTAATTGAGGAGTGAGACAGGTTTTATTAATTACTATTCTAGATATGCATATGTAGGCTTTCCCTGTGATTATCTCACTCTGCCTACGAACTAAAAAATGTTGACATGAAAGGATAAATCAGGTGGATTTTGTGATTGTTAGAGTATCCACATTTGATTCAGTACAGTATATCACTTAGGAATTAAACTTTTTTTTCCCTGTGGTACATAATCTCACAATACAGATGGTGCTTCTTTCTTCCATCTTTCCATATTGTCTGGTACAGAAGTGCCTTACATGGAACAAAGGCTTAATAGGGTTTACAAAACTACAATTGACTGAGAAAATTACTCTGAAATGAAATCACTTTATCTTTAAAAACTATAAATGTTTTACAGAGATAATTATATGTGTTTAAGTTTTAAGCATTATTGTTATTCACACATAAATTTGTTCTACATAAGAATAAAGGAGCTTTGCATTTGATTTCATACACTTATCTGGTAAAGTAATATTGGACAAAGAATTGTTATACATATATACTATTGCTATGTTTTATCATTTAAAGGAAACCCATAAAAAAGATTTTTTTTTTTTTTTAAGATGAGTCTTGCTCCTAGTGGCATGATTTTGGCTCACCGCAAGCTCTGCCTCCCGGGTTCACGCCATTCTTCTGCCTCAGCCTCCCGAGTAGCTGGGACTACAGGTGCCCGCCACCTTGCCCGGCTAATTTTTGTATTTTTAGTAGAGACGGGGTTTCACCGTGTTAGCCAGGATGGTATCGATCTCCTGACCTCGTGATCCGCCTGCCTCGGCCTCCCAAAGTGCTGGGATTATAGGCATGAGCCACCACGCCTGGCCAAAAGATTTGTTTTTTAAAAAGCATCATTTACTTAAAGACTTTGGCTCTGTACCTACCTTCATTTGAGATGAAAACATAGAAATAAAAAGCACATTATCTTTGTCCATTACATTTATAACTATAAATTTATTATCATATTTATAAAATACTACATTTTATCTGGGCTCTTTTTTTTACTGAAAATTTAAATAGGATTCCAGGTCACATTATCCATTTTAGGAAAATTCTTCAGAGTAACAACTTGAAAACAATATTGAGAATTCACAAAACCTGACCCGGTGATTTAGTTCAGTGTAAATCCTTAGAAATATATACAGATTATATAATCAGTATGCTATTATTTAATCCTATCTTTTAATTTTTCAAGTAAGTTCAAAAGGGAGCTATCGGCTATTAGATATCTTTTGTGAAATTATATTAGCTACTGTTTAGTGAAAATCACAGATTACAGAGTTAAGTTTTGAATGTAAATGATACTAGATATATACATTTTTAAACATGTAATCTTTCTCCTTTGCTCCTATCATAAGGAATTAATTTTTCACTTTAAAATAGAGATGGGATAGAGCTGATTGCTTCTTTTTCAGGATGGAAGCAACAACACTTAGGAGAGAGCCAACAGGCCGGGCGTGGTGGCTCATGCCTGTAATCCCAGCACTTTGGGAAACAGAGGTGGGCAAATCACCTGAGGTCAGGACTTCAAGACCAGCCTGGTCAACATGGTGAAACCTCGTTTTTACTAAAAATACAAAAATTAGCTGGGCGTGGTGGCACGTGATTATAATCCCAGCTACTGCAGAGGCTGAGGCAGGAGACTGGCTTGAACCTGGGAGGCAGAGGTTGCAGTGAGTCAAGAACACGCCACTGAAATCCAGCCTGGGCAACAGAGTGAGACTCTGTCTCAAAAAAGAAAAAAAGAGAGAAAGAGACAGCCAACAAATAGATCCCATTCCCCATTCCAGCAGTAGTTGCATCCTTGAAATGTGTTTTATGTTAAATTTTCTTTAAAGCTATACAAATGAGATTTATAATAGGATTATACAATATGCAGCCACATACCAATTTCATCTTCCTTTTACCCTTCTATATCTTTAAGACAGTCTAGTTTCCTGATCTTTTGAAAAATATTTAAATTAGGAGAAATTCAGTAGTATTATTTCTCTTTTTGTGCCCTCAGTGTACATCTGTCTATAAGAGCAACCATTACACTTGAGTGTGCTTAAAATTTATGGATCTGTTATGTTATTATTTTTTCTCCCCTGCCTATCACAATGCTTGACACAAAGCAAATTCCAAATACGGATAAACAAGTAAACAAACCTCCATGCATAAGTGATATTTTGGAAGTCAATATTAAATGGGTCAAATTTAGATCTCATCTATAAACTACTGTAGAGGCATACTATGAAATATTTATTTTAAAATATAGCCAGAACATAACTTCTAGTACACCTTTCTGTTAACATGTATATATGCATATATATGTAATATGTGTTTACATGAAAACAGCGGCTGCTTTAATTCTGTTGTTTTCTAAAATTAAAAAAAATAGGTGGACAGCATAGCTCATGGCGCAACTATGTTTTTGCTTGGTAAGTTCTAGATGAAATATTGACTCTGCCATTAATTTGCCAAGCAACTTATAATATGTCCTCTAAAATTGGATCAACAACATTTTGAAAATAAATGACTAAGGTAGGAAAAAACGAGTTATAATGAGCAATAAGTTGGCAGCTTATATACTTATGAATGATAATTTTGAAATTTAAGCTATTTTCATTGTAATTCTTATTATATAGTTCTTTCTTAATTTCCATGCAGACAACATGGTATATAAAATAATTATATAGTACATAGAGAAATGTAAAAGTGTTTTTAAATACTGAAGAGTTAATTTTTAATATTTACCAATAGAAACATTTAGTAAAATAAAATTGAAACACAGTTTCCCGTAGTATGCTTTCCTTCCCTCACCACCTCCAAACTGATATTTGTGACTTTTTTAAAATATGGAAAAAAAATTTAAAGAAATGGATGTCTTCACTGTTAAATTGAAATCATGAGAACTATTGTTGAAATATCAAAAGTAAACAATGAGAAATGAAGCCAGTATTCAGAAACTTATAGTTAAATGAAAATTTTTAGAAATGTTGAGAAAAATAAAAGCTAAAGATTTAATCATTAAATTGTAAATCTAACCCATGAGTATGCAAAATAATTACATAATTTTCAATATATTTAGGAAGAAAAAGTTATTAGAATTGTATAAGCAAAATTATTGTCTTTCATAGAGGAATACCAATAGACAATATTTAATATTGATAATTTAAGAAATACCATCGCTAACTACCTTTTTTAGTGATTAAATGTAGCAATTGATCTAGCTGGCACTAGACACAGGGAAACATGAAGGAATAATATATTGTATTTATAATAAAATATTTTGTTTTATTTTATATTTGCCATGAAAATTACCTGGAAAAAATAAGTACTTTTTTGTGTGAAAATAAATCTTAGATGAAAAGACTAAGTATTCTTTATGACACATCTAATATGATAGATTTGTGTGATTTTGTAAATCTCAAGTAAAAGGTTTTGATGTTTAAATATATTTGTATCAATATTTTTTCTGTCAAAATCTTCAATTTTACCTTTAAGAAGTTTCTATTGAAAAATCTAAATAACCTTAAACACGTTTATTTGTAAAGTGTGTGGAATGCACTTTTACATGCATGTAAGTGAGTCCTTGTTCGTCACATAAAAATGTTGTCGATGGATTGTCTGAGACACACATCATTCTGATCACATTCATCCAAATACCTTGGCTACTTGTTAGCGATAATCTCTTGAAAGGACTTCATAGGCTGCTTGGCCTACTTAATAATGCTATACAACTCTATTACATTTATGAGCTTTCCACTGTTGTTCTCCCCAATTTTAAGCTTACATATTAAAGCTTATCAGAAACACAAAGTGAGAATTATAAAACAGTGTGATTATTCAGGAAGCTTTATAAGACCTCTTTACATCTACTATGTCAAGCACTGATTTCTTAAATTCATTTCTTTTTAAATCTACAGAATAATTCTTCTAAGGAATAGTTAGAAGTAGTTTACATTCCTCTCTTCAGGAAGCTCTATGCAGGATATCATTGTAACCAGAAAGGGACGAAAGCTCACATTGTTACCATTCTATAACTCTCTGTAAATTAAGCCATGTTTGAAAAGAGACATCCTGAGGAAAAAAAATAAATAAATAAGTGAGGAAACATTTTGATTCCGCTTCTGAAAGATGGTGGTGTTGTATTCAAAAGGTTACTCACTGGCTTCACGGGGAAATGGATTGTCTGCATCATGTAAAGAGGCTGGTATTTCAAACGACTGTTTTTGAGGACCAAGTTTGCAGAAGTATAACTGGACTAGAAACAGAGCAAGGGAACTGATGGACACCCTGAAGATTGCTTTGCTTGAGATAAAGGTCAACAACAGTAGAGAAAGAAATGTGGACCATTGAGCTTCCCAATTTCTAATCCCAGTTTCAATTTCTTGAAACCTAAGTATTCTGGACATTACAAACAACCTGTTCCTATGCAAGAATTCTTTTCTAATGGACTGGTAACAGTAGTTTATAAAGGTAAAATAATTTTGGCTTGTCGAAACTCCAAACCTGGATAACAGACATTTTAGAGAAGACTTACATCAGACTCCCTGTATAAAGTATAATGAGTTCAGTTCTACAGTTCAGTATAATTTAAGTTAGTATTAAAACCAGGTATAGGCTGGCTGAGATGGCTCATGGCTGTAATCCTAGAGCTTCAGAGGTTAAGTCAGGAGAATCTCTTGAGCCCAGGAATTAGAGACTAGCCTGGGCAACCTTGTGAGGCCCCGTCTCTACAAAAAAATTGAAATTAATTAATCAGATTCAGTGGTGCGCACTTGTAATTTCAGCTACCCAGGAGGCTGAAGTAGAAGGATCCCTTGAGCCCAGGAACTCAAGACTGCAGTGAGCTATGAATGCACCACTGCACACCAACCTGGGCGAAAGAGTGAGAACTTGTTTCAACAAAACAAAACAACAATAAAAACAAATCAGTAATAGATCTTTCAGGTTCCACAATATAAGACATATGCATAATAAGACACATGGTTTCCTTTAAACTTATTTTAGGATCCATTAAATAATAAGGAATACCATGGCATATGTGAAGAGCAGCAGCTAGATCTGTAACAAGCAAAGAAGGTGACTGAATGAAAAAGTGTCAAAGAATAAAAGAGTGATAGATGAGGATGGAACCGTAGTAGAAAACCAGAAGAGTAACCAAGATGGTGATCTTGGGAACGCTTGTTTTTGAGCCTGTAATTTTAAACATTTTTCCAAACTCCTTTTCAGTTTGAATCCTGAATCCATAAGTCTGAAATAGAATTCTATTTGCTTGATGTTCATACTCTAGGTGACATGATGAAATCATGTGTATAACTGGGATAAATATAGAAATAATCGTATCTAATAAAGCTACATAACGAGATGGAAAAAAGACGAAAAATAACTAAAAGTCTGTTGTATATATTCCTCACCAACTCACCATCAAAACCTGAAACCTAATGTAATCTGACATTACACCAAAATTGAGTTTTTATTTGCAGCAAGCACAACACCATTTTCTGAGAGATTTGATTCTATACTCTAAATATATCAGGTCTTATCTAAACTTTATTGATCAATGAGTTATATTGGGAAGTACACTGCTGCTCTCTCTTAGTGGTGACCATGAATTTGAAAAATATTATATTCATATTTAATCCCTTTTCATGGGAAAAAATGATTCCAAAAGACTCATTTCCAACAAGGGCACTCAAGAAATCTGTCTTCTAAAATGAAACACATTAGTGTTTTTTTCGGTACTAAAAACTCATATACAGTGCATTTACACAGGAACTTATCGCTACGTGATCCTGAATTAATAGATCCATGAGGTTATAGTCACTCTGAAACAATTCAATGATAAATTACTCTATGAAACATTTTTGACAAACACATTGAAAGAAGAATATTGTTTCATGGCAATTGTAAATTAAGGAGAAGTATTTAGGTGGAGAGATAATTAGATGTATACATTTTTAAACTTAGAGAATGCATAAAACAATGAATAGCTAAGGCTTAAAGCAATGGAATTTTTGTTAAATTCATTTAACAAATGTGTCTTGGCCTGTCATGTGTAAGACATTGTACCGAGCGTGTTGAGAACACAAACACTAATCAAACTTAATCCTTGACTACAACAGACAGGAAGATGTGATGGTTGATTTATACGTCAGCATGGCTAGACCATGGTGTCCAGTTGTTTGGTCAAATACTGGTCTAGATGTTGCTGTGAAGATGCTTGTGAGGTGATTAGCATTTATGATTAGTTGACTTTAAGTAAACAGATTACCCTCCATAATGTTTATGGGCCTCATCTACTCAGTTGAAGTACTTAAGAGCAAAGGCTAAGGTTTTTACAAAAAGAAGAAATTCTACCTTAAGACTTCAACATAGAAATCCTGCTTGAGTTTCCAGCCTGCTCCATGAATTTAAGATTCAAGACTATGACTTCAACTCCTGTGTAAGTTTCCAGACTGACAGTCAGATCAGTAGATTGTGGACTTAAGCCTGCAACATCAGCTCTTATCTGAATTTCCTTGTGGCTGGCAAACCCTACAAATTTTGGACTTGACATATCCCACCTGCAATTGTGTGAGCCAATTCCTTAAAATAAACATATAGGAGATAGATAGAGAAAAAGATAGAGATAGAGATAGAAATCAAAAGACAGAAATAGACGGAAACGTAGTGGTAGAGGTAGTGGTAGCAGTAGAGATAGAGATAGAAATGGAGAGCCTATTGATTCTGTTTTTCTGGATAAATATTTTCTGATTACATAATATTCAACAAATTTCTCATGAAATTACTTTGTAATTAGAAATATATTCTTAAGAGAATGTAGCACCAAATAGCTTCCATACTCTGAAATTTCCATCTATCTTGTTTTTAAATGTAGAAAATATTACCTTCAAGTAAAAATTATTTACTTCAACACTTATTCTCAAAGCATAACATGATCAATGCGCTTCTCATTCTATTGCTGTATACTTGTATGTACATGACAGTATTTGTATATATATATATTCCAATTATTTAAGCTTATTTTATATTAAAGAATGAAAAATGGCAGAGTAATATAAAAGGAATTTAATTTGCTCTAGCCTCTTTTCATATATATGGCATATAATAATTACATAAGAAATATATTTCTTTTATGTCATGAGTGTTTCTCCATATATTTTGCATTTAAAAATCATAAGCAGAAATTAGTTATAACAGTTCCCCTTTTTATATTATTCTTGGTGCTTTACAAAATGTTGGTCACCTTAAATTTTGAGCTGTATTTTAATTTCAACATCCAATGCAGTAAAAATGTTATAAGTATTTTCAAAACCAAAACACTATTTGATAGTTTTCTCCCTTCTTAAAAATGCAAACATGCTTTTCTTTTTACTCCTTTCATTGCTCTTCCATAAGAGTACAGAAACCTGTATAAACATTTTAATATAGTATGGGAATGCAAACTTTCCATCCTTGCATGTAGTTTTATGTAGAAGTATATGTTTCTAAAATAACTTCATATTCTCTAATATTTATCTCACACACAATATGACTGTAGATTTCCAGGGGCTATGACTGATATAATCCGATATAGCAGATTAGTTATTAGTAACTAGTTACCCCTGCTTTGTCACTGTTGGTGTATGTTTGTGGATAAGGGTTCATTGGCTGAAGAAAATAAGTTAAAGTTGTCATCATTGATATTTGGTTTCTATTTCCTCTTTAATATTTAATTTCTTATCAGAAAATTATACATAGTTTGTATATGTAATTTTTCTCTGTATCTATTATATATTATGTATATTTATTTATCTATGTAGGTATACAGAAATCTATATGTATACATAGAGAGCTGTGTACATCACATTGCTTTGTCCTACATCTCTACGTCTCTATGTATGTGTATATACATATATATGTATACACAGACAAATACACATATTTAATTGGATACACAGAGAAATAATATGTGCATGCATACCTTGTTTTTCTTTTTTTTTTTTTTTTTTTTTTTTTTTTGAGACGGAGTCTCGCTCTGTCGCCCGGGCTGGAGTGCAGTGGCCGGATCTCAGCTCACTGCAAGCTCCGCCTCCCGGGTTTACACCATTCTCCTGCCTCAGCCTCCTGAGTAGCTGGGACTACAGGCGCCCGCCACCTCGCCCGGCTAGTTTTTTGTATTTTTTAGTAGGGACGGGGTTTCACCATGTTAGCCAGGATGGTCTCGATCTCCTGACCTCGTGATCCGCCCGTCTCGGCCTCCCAAAGTGCTGGGATTACAGGCTTGAGCCACCGCGCCCAGCCCGTTGTTTTTCTTTAGTTGTTTTAGGAGGACATCTGAGTATTATAAAGCTTTAAAGAGAGAGAAATTCAGGTAAATAATGCTCACATTGTTGTTGCCCTGACATGTTACAAAACTGTCACATCAAATTTTAGCTTGTTTTTTTAACTTGAGATTCCAAATTATTAAATTAACTCACCCAGAGCTGTCAAGAAATGTTCTGGGAAAGCAAAGCATGCTCTTTAAGACTTGAGTCACATAGTAATGAAGCATTTACTGATACCCTGAAATAGCACACATGTGGTGCAGGAAGAACATTCTTTGCCTCTAAATTTGCAAATCAAATACCTGAAGTGATAGTTTTGTGATGAAAAGTATGAATTTCACAGCCTATCTTATTAGTATTAGTAATTGAAGTTTCAAATTCTGTGATATAGCCAAGACATATATGTTATTAGGTGCAAAACTGCTATTCCTGTAGAAATCAGAAACACTCTCCTATAAAATTATTTTGTTCTGATCTAAATAATAATATTTATATTGAACACCACACTACCTATATCTGCATGTTAGTCTATATTTCTTATTCAGAATGTTTTCGTAAAAATATGAGTGTGGCTTAAATTATTTCTTTTATCAGCAATAATTTGTTTTTATTCATGTGTTTATGTATTGCATACATATATGCACAAAACACAACTTATTCAAAGACTGACTTAATAACAATAATGTAAGATTATTAAAAAAAAAATAAGGTCAGGTGAAGTGGCTCACGCCTCTAATCCCAGAACTTTGGAAGGCCAAGGAGTGTGTATCACGAGGTCAAGAGTTCAAGATCAGCCTGGGCAACATGTTGAAACCATGTCTCTACTAAAAATACAGAAATTAGCCAGGTGTGGAGGCAGATGCCTGTAATCTCAGCTACTTGGGAGGCTGAGGCAGGAGAATTGCTTGAACCCAGGAGGCAGAGGTTGTAGTGAGCCGAGATCGCACCATTGCACTCCAATCTGGGTGACAGAGCAAGACTCTGTCTTAAAATAAAATAAAATAAAATGTGCAATTTAAGATTTTTTGTATGTATAATTGTTATAACTTAACCAAAATGCTAAGAATTTTACTTAATAATTTAGCCTATGGTTGAAATATTTTTAAATAAAAGGACACTGTATTTGTTTGTCATACATAATATCTAGGAAGAAACTGACCTATATTATCTCCTCTCATAATTTTTTTCCTTCTTTTCATTCTAGGGCATAGATTTAAGGTATAAATTATTGTCTCCATGTATTAGTATATGACAGCAACACTGCCTACTGGTAGGCTGAAATGAGGAGTTGAAAACATTTGATATTTTTCCTTATTTATCTTAATTGTCCATTCCATTGGGACCTCATGAAGAATGAGATGAAGAATAAAAATGGTTTTACATTTATTAAGCATCTAATATACACCAGCTTCCCACCAGATTATTTTCTTTTATTTTCTTGAAGTAAATATTACCTATAAATACAGGAGGTATTCTAAACTGGAGAGCAGGCAAAGCTATTGCAGGTCATGTTCATCCTGTTATTTCGCTTTTCTTACCTTCATTTTAATTACAAGCAAATATTTAGGAATACATAATATATTATTTTCCTCCTCAGATATAAAACCTAAAAAGAATAACACCGAATATCATGGGTTTCATAATTTTTTTCCAACACAAGTCTCATATATGTATAGGTTTTGTTATATTTCCAAAATATAATTCTACTTAACAAAATTTCTGCATGAAATGTCAAAGGAACTTTTTAGATACTTGCCTGAAATCCAAGGAGCTTTTCACTAGGCTTAATGTGCCTCTGAAATTCACATTCTATGGGTTGTATCACTTTGATTCCATCTTCATAAAACACATAGAACATGTTCCCAATTCCCAGACCTTAGGAATAAAAGCACATTTAAATGTTCAAAATATAATTATCATAAACCTTTACAATCAAAATTCAGTGCCTCTCATATCTTTATCAGGGGATCAGTTTTCGAAGTTGTGTGATGTTAATAAAGCGAACCATATGGGACCCTCACTGTATACCCACACCACTTCGTGATATTACGCAGACACTACACTTCATTCTTCCTGAGCTGCAATTTAGTGGTTTCTTTAATATAATTAAATAAATGTTTCATAGTTTAAAGCAATTATAAATAGGGATATAAACTCTTGATACATAGATTATGTTGGATACCTTCCTCACTTAATGTACGTGTTGATTAAGGAATAAAAGCACTTTCTGAAGAATCAAATTTATTTTACTACTTTTATTAGAGTTCACTAGGAAAAGTTTACTTTCTTTGCAGGAGTTTAGTTCATATAAAGATTTTTAGGAAGAAAAAGACCAAATGCCCTAGATTTTGGAGAATAAATGTTTTCTTAAACTAATTTTTGTCAAAATAATTCTAAATAGAGATCTTACATATTAGTTTTAATATTGACAATTTGGGAGGTCTATTTCTATACCTTAAACCAAATGAAGATCTTTGAAAAATCTTAATTTAATGTTTCAATCACACTTTTCTTTTTCACACTACAGATCTGGATGTGTGGTATCGCAGAAATTCATCTCCCCCGACTTTCTAAATCCATGTCTAAATGGGTGCAGGAGGCTAGTTTGAAACATGTGTAGGTTAACTAAAGCCTGAGCCCAGGGAACTTCTGCATACTCATGAACACCTATTCTCTTTGTTTCCTCTGCTTCTCTTCTGTTCCAATGTGGTCGGCCCCGAGCTCTTACAATCCTTCCTTTTCTGGTCCTCGCCTATATAGCTCTTTTGACCTGTTGTATTGGTTTACACAGTCAAATTTATTCAATATATTTAGATCTTACATAATTCAGTGATAGCATGTTTTCTTTAAAAGATAACAATAATGTTAAAATCTTGATTGGAAAATCAAACCATTTTTGCTTACAATGTTTACATTCTAAAAACATCTGTAAAGGGAAAGATTATTTAAATAAAAAATAATTTTATAAGCATTATTATTATTTTTTTCAATAATGATCTCCTGCAAGGTTCAGCCTGGGCTTTCCATCTATTGATAAACACAACAACAGTTTGTTGATTTGTAAAACATATGTGTTTATTGAACTTAAGTCATATTTCATCTTACATCTTATATGTTTCTAGGGAATAAATACTTATGATTATAAATAATAGCTGACTACTAAATTTTATTTTATTTTTCCATATAACTATGTATCCATATATTCCTAAGATTTAGAGAAAAATGTGTACAAACTATTACTTCATTCGTGTTTATACATAGTCTGCATACAATTTTTCTTTTGGCACATGAAATTATTTATAATAATACATATATACTTTAAATGACTCCAGGTTGTTTGATACATCTTATTATTTTATAAATAATTCTCAGTACTTCTATTTTAAGAGATGTAAGCTTTAATAGTTAATTCTCCATTATAATTCCAGAGAGCAATACATAAAGATGGAATATTCCTGAAGAGTAGCAGAAGTGGCAAGAACTCATCACATTTTTTATAAAATACAATTTAGTAGTCAGCTATTATTTATCATCATAGTTGTGTTTAAAGGAATATAAATATTACATGCACAAAAGAGAAAGCCGAAACAAAGCACATAAGTATTTATGCAAAAGCTTTTTAATTTATATCAGCAACACCCCCATGCAAACACTAACAAATCAATAACTATCAATTTAACATTATTGGTTTCTGAATATTGTTGTTGAAACTTATAAATGTAACAAAGCCATAATGTGGTGTCTGATTTTCATTTGTGTCTGTTGCATACTATGTTTGATTTTTATTACTAAGCTCTTAACATTTTTCAGTGAATGTGACTACCTTTCTTTAACTTCGCCAAAATACTATTCGACAATTATGAATTTGAATGCATTTGGGCCTGACAGCTACTTTAAAGTCCAGATTGTTTGTCATGTTTCTTGAATATTTCCTTCCCTTACTGCTATGCATACTTTTATTAGGTTGTGTTACCGTATTCTACACAGAAAAGAGTCAGTGGGATTCCACGATGATTTGTTGCACTGGTGGATTTTGTGAGCTATATTTTCCACTAAATACCACTTAATCCATCCAAATCACTCTTTCAGGTTCTAGAGTATATTTTCTTGCTTTTTAAAATATGAATTACACATGAAAACTTTTACAAAGCATAAACTACTTTTCAGGTTACAAGTTACTGAAGAAATACAGATACTATTAGTTAAGATTTAATTTTTTTATTTGACTCTTTTCAATGAGACTATAACTTCTTAGTGCTTATGAAACAGTAATGCCAACAAATTACTAAATATAACTAGATTAATTAAAATAGCAATTATAAAATAAATGCCTATATATTGGTAACTCAGTTTATGAAATAAAACTTTTCATAAGACTCATTCATAAGACTTGATATTTTGCCATTTACATTTTTGCAAGGCATTATTTTCTTCCTCAAAAGTTTTATCTAGAATTGTTGCAGCAGAATTTATGATCTGAACATATGACTTGATATGTTTCTTTTTCAATTTGCTGCTTTGATATTGTGCACATATAAATTTATTAAGATTATCCTCAGCAAAGAGGAATATAAATGACCTGATGATGGAGATGTTGGAAACTGAAGACAAGTATGCACATTTTCATTTGGGACATTCATTAGCTTTATGTATAAAAATAAAATAATATATTTGTATATATTTTTACTAACTACTAAATGTATATATATTATATTTTTTTGACAAGTGTAGGGATAAGAAAATAAGACAAAGACAGATGAGAAATTTCATTCTCCGCATTCAGACGGATCAGAGACAAATCCTAGCTCTAGCACTTGCGCTTTTACTGTGAGAATGTTAACTAGACTGTGTGATAATTTCCCCATATCAAATTTAAAGATAATAATTATACTATGGCATGCAGCTGTTGTAAGCTTTCAATTAGGTAGAGAATGTAAAATATTTAGGAGAGTAACCCGCACACAGCAAGATTTCAAAGAAATGGTAACTTATTTATTTATTTATTGCAGATATCTATTCCTTATAACACTACTGAAAAAAGCAAATGGTGACATGGTATATAACCAGAATTTGATAACTATTCTCATTTCTCCTCAAACCCATGCTGTGGAATATGATGCTATTTAAATTTTCTATGATACAAAATGTTAAGTTCTGTTTTCCCAGAATCCTTGAGCCAGCTAGAAGATCAACTTTATTTTCTTGTGGAGCATTTCTTAAGTTTGGCCCTTTTAGGGAGGCTGCCAAGCGCAAACTGTTTTCCTAATACTACTAAGATGTCATTCACAGTTTTTCTTGCATTATTATTTTTTAAATGTAGGGTTTAGTTTTCAACAGGCTACATGAAGTATAATGTTATGTGAGATATCACAACAATTCAATGCAGAAGCAGATATAAGAACCCAACATCTTCTATTAAGTCAGAAAGTTAAAGGATTTGCAAAATGTAAACAATGTATTACCTTTTAGATTTTTGAAAATGTAGCTTTAAAATGATAATATGCTATTTATGGCTCCATGTAATGGGTTTATTTGGGCTATTTTAACAAGTTAATAAATGCGTATTTTAAATTTTTCTATTTGCATTTCTAATACTAAATATTCGTAGATGGAAATGCCCCCTCCCCTGCCAAACACAAAGGTCTTTAAGTTCTCAATATTTAAGTGTGTAAAGGGATCCTGAGTCTCAAACAGTTTGAGTAGTGGTGAACATTACTTCTCTCTTCATGAATGCATTGTGGTGAATTACATTACAGACATTATTAACTTCAGTGAAAGATTCTACACTACTCTAGCCATAGTAAAGATGGGGAACATGTGCACATTGTTTTTGTTTTGTTTTGTTTTGTTTTTTCCTATTTCAGGCTCTAGTGAAGGCAGATGCAAACACTTTGTCTTTTTTTTGGGTTGTTAATCTAACAGAGTATAGTGACTCTAGATGTTATCCATAATTTGTTTGTTCCTTGAGAGCTTTTTTTCTGCTTTTTCTTTCTATACACAGAAAAGACATAAGCAAGAATTATTCCTGCAGTCTTACAAGACAGAAGTATTTCCCAGAGGATTTTCTAATCAGTGTTGTATCCTTAAATACATGAAATGGACTGAAAAAAAAATGGATATAATGCACATTCTTATCTCGATCCTTTGGGAATGGGAACCACTCAAAAACAGTAGTGTATTGTGAAATATAGTTACACTACTTATTATATACAGTGGATATATACCATGTAATTTATTTCAGCAATACAATTTGATTAATTTCTGATTATTGGACGCATGTTTATGTGCATCATAAAAAAGATTTTATTGTGATGTTTTTCTTCCTCTGACTTAATTGTCATTAGTTTTGCATTCATATTATAGTCCATGAGAAGTTATAAGTATGATGTAGTGATTTGGTAACCAATCAAAGGTGTTTCAATAAATTATGGTGTTACACAAAATCCTTCATTGGTGGATATTATCCTTTTTACTTTCAAGTGATCCTAAAGGTATGCATATTTTTGAAATATAGAAGAAATATCCCCTCTTTAGATAAAGAATAATATAGGCAAGAATAGATTGTCTGCATTGCATTTCTCACTGAATAACTCAGCACGGATAGATTTTTGGTTCATGAATGTTCTCATTCACTATATCCTGACTTTAGAGATAAAATTGTCTTTGTACACAGAGCAAAATCATATCATTGAACCACAATAAAGTCTTTATATTATGTTCAACTATAACAAGACTAGATTATCCTTTCATTCTTGCTAAAAGATTTTTTGGGAGTGAGTGTGTCAAGCTCTTTTTTAGGCCCTGTTAATCCAGGAAGTGGGCACCATCTGACCACTACATATATTGGCCAGAGTGATATTATCTAAAACCAGTCCTTTTGAGTAAATATACAATCTCCTTAACTTCGAAAGGAGTTTAGAATTACACACATGCATGTATGTAATTTAAGCCAATGCAATCATATACCTGTATGTACATGTGCACATGTATAGATATCGCTGCTAATGGATATCTCTTGCAAGATCACATTTTTGATTTAAAAATTGTAAAATGATTTAGAAAGCTTAGATTGACTTAAGTTTTTAGCAGACAGGTTAGTGAAATGGTCAGTGGAAATAACAACTGATTGATTGTGATTTAATTTAACTGGTATCATGTACTAGCCATTAGAAAGCAGTCTTTCCCTCCCCTGAAATGCTATGACTAAATCTCATGTATTCAGAAGACTTATTCTGCAAAAAGCATTTTTCTTTTTATTTATTTTGTATTATTACTTTTGTAGGCTCTGTTATTTTTGAGACAGGATATTGCTCTGTCACTCAATTTGGACAGCGGTGTGGGTGGCATAGAGGGCAGTGGAGTGATCACTGCAGCCTTGAGCTCCAGAGCTCAGGCGATCCTCCCACCTCAGTCTTCTGAGTAGCTGCAATTACAGGCATGAGCCATTAAGCCCAGCTATGTTTTTTTTTTTTAATTTTTTGTAGAGACAGGTTTTTGCTATATTGCCTAGGCTATTTTCAAACTCCTGGTCTCAAGCAATCTTCCCTCTTCGGCCTCCGAAATTGCTAGGATTAAAGGTATCAGTCACCACATCTTGACCTTTTTCATTTTAAATATTATTTCAGCATTATTTTGAGGTAGTAATGGTTTTATTTGTTTTAGTTCCATATGTTTTTGTGGAACAGGTGGTATTTGGTTACATGAGTAAGTTCTTTACTGGTGATTTGTGAGATTTTGGTGCACCCATCTCCCAAGCAGTATACACTGAACCAGTTTGTAGTCTTCTATTCTTTTTCTGTAAACAAATAGTTATACCAGAGGTTTTTGAACCACTCTTAGTAACTGTATATTCTTCTGTATTTCCCAACCTCCCTGGCAGTGTGGTAATGAAATTTTTTGTGGGTAATGAAATTTTTAAATAATTTTAGGCTGAGGAAGCTAAGCTGGCCTGTTTTTAAATCTGTTTTCCCCCAACTGGATGACATTGGAAACCTTGTATGACAGATTATGAAACTAATCATGAAGTGTAATGTAATGTATTAACTTTGTTGTACAATTTCACTACATTTCTATTTGTATTTTTTTTTGGTTCAGTGTTAGGCCAACTAAATAATGATTTATTTTAAATGTTTCTATAACATATTTTCGTGTGAATAGATATATAAATATTTATAAAGAACAAAAAAGGCAATTTTCCTGAATATGAAACTTTTTTTCTGCCTTTAAATTATTCAAATATATGAAGCTGGTGTTTCCCAAAGTATGTTATGTTCTACTCAATATTGATCCTGGGGATATTCATCAAAGTAATTCATGTGCTAATACATTTTAAAAATTCCATGTTATATACTGACTCATCCTAAACCTCTCTTTGGAGATTGAAACTAGCATATGTAAAATTCATTAAATCCTTCAATGAATCAAATAATTTAAATTAGTGTTATTCAGTGCCTATATGATCCAAAACATATATTATAAACTTAGACCTCATAACATAAACTAATTACCCACAAAATAAACATTAGAAAATACTTTATTAAATTATATTTAATTATAAACATCATAAATACACTGAAAATGAAAACCAATCATACTGAATATTTTAATGTGTACGTAAAATACATATTAATGCATGTATATTTATATGTATTATATCTATTATTTAATATATAGTAAAACTACTTTTTGGTAAGAATGGTTCAGGCTTGAACCTTCTAGATTGAAAGTTTCTTTAGAGCAGATATTAGATCCTATTCATCTATGAATTTCCAATGTTTTCAAAGTGTTTTAATTTAATATAATCTTTAAAATATTTGTCAACAAGTAAGTGAGATATTTCCTCTATTAATATTGTCATTTTATACTCCTGTAAAACATAAAGATGAGTAGAAAAGCTGAAAGTGGAACCCAGAGATGTAGAGGACATTGCGTTCCAAGATTATATATTGATGAGATTGGTAAGACAATACATATTAAATTCAGTTAAATTTATTTAGATTACAAACTCTTCACTAGATTCTGATGCTCATGTTTTAAAAAATAATTTTATAATTATTAATGTAAAAATAACATAGGTTTACCATTTATAGATGAGTTAAATGGCATTATGGGAGAAATTATCATTTCAACTGTTTCCATTATTGGCCTTAAACGACCTACATTCTAAGGTTCTATAATTTGTTCTCTCTGAGATAGATTTTTCTTGGCTATGGTAAAGAGGTAAATATATAAATAGAAAACACTGCTAGAATGAAAATAAAAGTGTATCTCAGAAATATGTAGCTCATATTTGTTTTATTCTAAATTATAAAAATGGAGAGAATTTCCTTAGAAAATTTAGTTACCTATAATTTTAATTATTTGTATGAGATACTTATACCCAATGATGGAGTTCAATGATTCCTCAAGCCAGTCTATTTTCTCTGGTCACCATTATTACTATTAGTACATGCAATCATTTTTATTGTAATGCCTTGCCAATAATTGCAGCATTATAAAATAACTCACAGATGTCTATGAATCAAAATCAAATATGCTGTCTTCTTTATTTTTAAAATGCTTCCTATTACAAGAAACAACAAGTACTCTTATGATAACTGTATGTAGAAAAAAAGACTTTAATAATTTACCCAAAGACACACACTTGTTTTATGTGACTTAAAGTATCTGTAAAATATACCATATATCTATTTTTGTCAAGCATATTTTATGTGTCAAATGAAATAGTGACTCATAAGAACATTATTCTTGATGGAGAATAATTACTGATGGTATAAATTTCCAAAAACTGATAGAATACCTTTTTAAATAGAAAATCATCTGGTTTTATATAATGAATTTCATCATGATTTTAATTAATTTGGAAGCTTCTATTCTATACTTTTGAGGGTGGCCTGGTGTATTGTTATTACGTATTAAAAATTACTACAAACTAATAATGTTCATGGTGGTTATCAAAGTTAATATATAAGAAAAAGTTGTTCCATATACTTGAAATTGATTTACATAGCACAGATTTGTGAGGTGAGTGCCAACTCTATTTCAAATATTGTATTGGAAGCATCTGACTCAGCAAGGTAAAATAACTCATCCCAATTTTCCCAGCAATTAACCATCAGAGCCAGATCTGTAGTATGTGGTCTCTGACTCATTAGGTGTTATTCCTTCCATTACAATGATAAAATAAAATCAATTTTTAAAATGCTCAGAGAAATCTTGCGCAGAGGGAAGACAATATAATGAAATGTGTTTAATAGATATTATCACGCTTGTAATCCCAGCACTTTGGGAGGCTGAGGAGGGCAGATCAGCTGAAGTCAGGAGTTCGTAACCAGCCTTGTCAACATGGTGAAACCTCGTCTCTACTAAAAACACAAAAATTAGCTGGGCATGGTGGCGGGCCCTGTAACCCCCCCAGCTACTCGGGAGGCTAAGGCAGGAGAACTGCTTGAACCCTGGAGGCGGAGGTTGCGGTGAGCCGGGATCACACCATTGAACTCCAGCCTGGGCAACAAGAGTGAAACTCCATCTCAAATAAATAAATATATAAATAAGTAAGTACTGATATGTCAAGACTACTTTCATTAATGACTGAATTATTATATTTAAAGGTGAAATATTTGAAGTGGAATAAAAATGGAGGCTATAGTTACACTGGAACTTCTTTAATAAACCCAGGTTTTAATGGAGCTCATACAAAAGATTTAAGGAGCAACAAGTTCTAAGAGAGAGAGAAAAAATAAGTGGACTGCTTCATCCTTGAGTACAGAATTGAGATGGCTAAATTCCAGAATTACTTGAGGCTTTGAGACTGGCTTTCACAGGGTACAGTGACTTGGGTTCCTACAGGAAGCTACAATCAGGGAAGAGAAATTTTGTCTAAGGTGGGTTGTGAAGACAATTTTTGGCCATTGCTCACCAGGAGTGTAATGATGACTTGTAGACATTTTTCTCTTAATTTCATTTAACCACAATTGATGGACTATTTAAGTACCTGGGCAAACGCATTCTTCCCAGCCTTTGTGACTAAATGAGGAAAACCAATAACAATTGCAATAATATATGAAAATGGATACTGTTTATTGAGTGCTGATAATAACTAAAGAACTGATAACAACCCTACTGAGTATTAACAACTACTATACTCCTTTTTGAGATAAGAAGATCGTGCAGGGTAACTTGCCCTGTTGTTTGTAAACTTGAAAGACTACATTTGAATCCAGGCCCTTCAAATGTAACCCAGATTTTAATATAATTTATTATACTCCCTTGATAAGGCACAGTTTTTATAAATATTCTTACTCTGCATTAATCAGAGTTTATTATGTAAATTATGTTTAATTGAGATTGTTTTTATTTCTTTGATGTAATTTTATACTCTTAAAGCATTTCAATATATCGCAATGAAACTTTCTGGTTATGTATCAGTAATTCATCAAGCTGATGAGAAGTGATAAATGTGTAATGGTAGCAGACTTACACAAGAATATTGAAATACCATCAACTGAAATGTTGAATCAAAATAAAAAAGGTAATTAATGATACAAAACATAATCAACAAATCTAATAATAATCAAGCAAAATTGTCACAACAACATAAAAATAATTCAACTTAGTACCTTCTTCTCTCCATAATATGTTAGCTACTGCAGCATGTTGAAAGAAAAAGAAGAAAAAGAAAAATGAGTAAAGAAAGCTTTTGCTATATAGTAATATAAATATTATTAAAGAGGTCAAAGTATCTGTGATAGAATGTGTATATAAACATAGTGAAGTTAATTCAGTGAACTACTTTAAATTAACAAAACAATAGCATGTTGGAATTAACTAATAATGCTTTGTACATTTTTTGTTATAGACAATTCTTATTTGGAATACAGATTTTGTTAATAAACAAAGAACATTTTACTCTGCATTGAAAAAAACAGGAAGCTTAAGTTAGTTTAATTGAAATGTATTTTTAGAGCAAGTTTTGGTAGTTAAAACTATTAGGCTGACAGTTTTAGCTACTAATAGAAAAAGTTATACTCTTAAATTTTGCAATAATCACAATATGTAATATTTTTACATGATATGAAATATTCCTGAACAAGAAGAGTTCTTGTAAATCCAAGATCTTGAACACCAAATTGGACTATTTTTAAGGAGTATATATTTTTACTGTTTTAAAACAGACAGAAATAGATCTAAGTATACCTTGCTTCTTTTAGTACATACTGAATTGTTCTTGAACAACAGGTTTTAAAAATATTATATAGCGACTTAATCAGTAAAGAACTAATATATTAAGATAGAAATTAAGAAAAAAATCCAATTGAAACTATTCTGAAGGAAATGCCTGCCTCTTTAATAATTCAAAATTACAATAACACTATAAGTTCTTAAAGCAAAATCATGAAAGTGTAACTAATAGAAAATCTCATACACAGCAATTACTTCCAGCATTTTGACCGTATTAAAACCGAATGACTTTTTTTTCAACTGAACCCACATGTGTATGTTTCAGAACCAAGAATGAAGTCTAGCACTCCTCACTTACAGCTTAAGGCCTGAGTCATGCAGTTTTCAGCGTTTGCTATATTTCTTTAAAAAATTAATTATTAATGGTAAACATTTACAATTTTTAGTTTTTTAATTCCCTAATGAAATTTATTCAAACCTAAACACATGATGTGTGTATTCCTGTAGCACATTTTGTGCTGTTGTTCTTATGCCTGCAGTGCTCTTTGAACAAATAAGAAAAAAGTATAACTTTCAATTATGAGATGAATAAGTTCTGAACATGTAATGTACAACGTAGGTGGTGACGGATGTGTTAATTGTGATAATCATTACACAATATATATATCATCTTTTCATCTTAAACATATTCAATCTTTGTCAACTAAATATGTTATAAAATGATAAAACGACAAATCCCATTCTCAAGAAGAGGTTATAGACACAGGAGGAAAGAGAACCATGAAAATAAATAGAAATAAACATGTAATAAATGAGGGGAAAGAAGCAAATTTCAAATTCAGCAAATGTGGACAAGACAGAATGATCATCTATGAAAAGAGGTGAGATACTGGAGGGACAGCTTCATTGAGATGCTGATGCACAAGAAATGTAGTATTACCAAAGCTTTCAAGAGTGCTGTGTGGTATAGGGGGCTAGAGAGGTTATTCCACACATGAGGAAAAGAAAATATGTTCAAGGTATATCAACCAGAAACATCAGAACATATTGAGAGAACGTGTCAAGTAATTTGGTATATTTGACGTGTAAGACTGGTTTAAAAAGATAAAGCTGGATAATTTATTCATGACAAAATCAAGTAAGTCTGCACACACAATGCAAAAGAAATGGACTTTATTGTAGTTTTAGGAAAGGTTGAACTATGATTAGTCTTATACTTCTTTCTCTAGCCTATAAAAAAACAACAAAGCATGTATTTCCTTATATCTCCCTCCACTCACTTAGTACCATTTGAGTACCTAGCATGTGTTAGATGTATTCAGCACTACCATACACAGGTTAGAACAGGCAATCTCTGTGCCCATAGAGCCTATATTCTAATTGGGCAGACAAAAAGTAATCAAATGATGACAGAAAAAAATTCAAAGTTATGAATTTAGTGTGTTATAGAAGAGAAAAACATAGTAATGTGAATGCATTTTTGGGTGGATTAGACATTGTTAAACAGAGCGAACTTCTGTAATTATGATCAAGGTGAAGTCTGAGAAATAAGTAAGAATAAACTAAGTGAAGGGTATGATTCAATTTCCAGACAGAAAAAAAGCATGTGAAAAATTCTAGTGGCATATCAAAGCACCATTATTTTAAAGGAGTAAGGACATTAGAACTAAGGACAGAGACATTTTTAAGACTGGCAGTCATTTAGGAATAAATACCAAAAAATACAGACTTTTTAATACCAATATCAGATAAGATAAAATTCAAGGCACTACATACTGAATTTAAAATTACATAAGCTGAAACATAGTATTAAAATAGGAGACAGAAACTGTTAAGGTTGGATGTAAAATAAATAAATCCACAATCATGGTCTGTTTCTTTAACATATCACTCTCAGTATTTGAAAAATGAAGAAAAATAAAGACAAAGTTTCAACAATACAATTATCAAGGTTGAATTACGGTATTTACAATGATTGTTTTACTACACAAACAGAAAGCATTTGCCAATTTTATTGACAGATCTACAAGGGTGGCCACAAAGGAAACTACAAAACAAAAAGCCTGGCTCTACTCTGCAAATATGTTCCAATAAGCAGAGATTGTTTCTGCATTTTCAGACAACAAAGTAAATATGCAAATACACAAATCTTCAAACCCACAAAATCCATCAATAAATTTAATATTTTTAAAAACTAAATATAACCACAATTTATATAAAACATAACAAAAAAAGAAAATTAACCATGTGGGCCCAAAGAGTGTTAGAAAAAGGATAATGCATGGACCGAACTGAAGCACTACTGATCAAACAAGACAGACAGACAGAGAGAGAGAGACAGGAAGAGGAGGAGGAGGAGAAAGAGGGCCTTTTGATGGGTCAGGGGGAGTAGGGAGAAGGTCAGGAAAAATAACTAATGGGTACTTGGCTTAATACCAGGGTGATTCCTCAAAGACCTAAAAAAAAGAAAAAGTGTTTCACACAGCAATCCCATTACTGAGTATATACCCAAATGTATATAAATCATTCCATTATAAAGACACATGCACACATATATTCATTGCAGCACTATTCGCAATAGCAAAGATATGGAATCAACCTAAACGCCCATCAATGGTAGATTGGGTAAAGAAAATGTGGAATATATATACCATGGAATACTATGCAGCCATCAAAAATAATGGAATCATGTCCTTTGCAGGAACTTGAATGGAGCTGGAGGCCATTATCCTTAGCAAACTAATGCAGGAACAGAAAAAGAAATACCACATGTTCTCACTTATAAGTGGGAGTTAAATGGTGAGAACACATGGAAACATTAAAGAGAACACACTGAGGCCTATTAGAGTATGGTGGATAGGAGGAGGGAGAATATAAAGAAAAGTAACTCATGGGCACTATATTAATACTTGCATGATGAAGTAATCTGTACAACAAACCCCCATGACACACATTTACCTATGTAACAAATCTGAATATGTACCCCTGAACTTAAAATTTTAACAAAAAGAAATTAATTTAATACATCATATTAGTTTGTCAGTTAAGGACTGTCAATATAATTTAACCAAACAAAAATGCAATCTGATAAAATACATAGCATATTACTAAGTATAATATAAATTCTCTTAGTAAACTAATAAACTAAGAATAGAGATTTTTTATTAATTTAAATAAGTTAAAATTAATAAATTAATTAATAAAAAACTAACATATGCCAGAATAATAAGTGATCATCAATGGATGATTGGATAAAGAACATATTACACACACACACACACACACACACACCATGGGATACTACTCAGTCATAAAAGGAAATGAAATCTTGTCTTTTGCAGTAACATGGATGGAACTACAAGCCAGTATCCTAAATGAAATAACCCAGAAACATAAATTCAAATATTGAATATTCTCACTTACAAGTGAGTGCTAGAAAATGGGTACACATGGACATAAAAAAGAAATAATAGACATTAGTGGTAGGGTTGGAAGTGGGCAAGGAATAAAAAGTGACATATTGGGTACAATGTTTACTATTCAAGTGATAGTTACACTAAAAGTCTAGACTTCACCACTAGGCAATAGATCTATATAACAAAACTGCACTTGTACTCCCTAAATTTATAAAAGTGAATTTTTAAAAATTGATAAATTAATAAATGGAGAATCAAAATATTGAATTATGATTATTTAAAATTAATTTTCATGAGTTGAGCAATTTATTAATCTAAGAAACAAATATAAATTGTATAAATAGTATAAATAGAAGACACTCAAAATTTGAAGGCAAAATGAGTCACAAAAGATTAAAGTAAAAGTACAAATGAAGTTCATAAGATCTATTATTTAGTAAGATACAAGATAAATATACAATTTCTATATTTTTCTTCTATAAGAATAAGATGCAAAATAAAATTTTGTTTACAATAGCTTAAAAGCATAATATATTGATGGTTTGCTAGAATATAGAAATTGTAGCAAATTAAATGTAACAGCCACTAAAAATAAGCTAGATGGGAATATGAAGTATTCCTAGATGAAGGTAACAAATATTATGTAGACAAAATGTATTCTGCAATTAGTTAACTTAAAAATCATACATATTGTTATTGTCTTTTTAAAACATATTCCATTTTATATAGAAAGTTAGAACGTATATTAAGTTTAAAAAAAAAACTCAAATGTAATTGCCCTGGTATAATAATACATTCTCTTTTTGTTTGTTTCTTTGCTTGTTTGGGAGTTGGTTGTTTGTTGCTCAGACTGGAGTGGAATGGCGAGATCTCAGCTCACTGCCATCTCCACGCACTGGGTTCAAGAGATTCTCCTACCTCAGCCTCTCGAATAGCTGGGATTAGAGGCTCCTGCCACCACATCCAGCTTTTTTTTTTTTTTTTTTTTGTATTTTTAGTAGAGACGGGATTTCACCATGTTGTTCAGGCTGGTCTCAAACTCCTGACCTGAGGTGATCCATCCACCTTGGCCTC
Organism: Colobus angolensis palliatus; assembly: GCF_000951035.1. Taxonomy (NCBI): domain Eukaryota; kingdom Metazoa; phylum Chordata; class Mammalia; order Primates; family Cercopithecidae; genus Colobus; species Colobus angolensis. The sequence continues at coordinate 26,320,899 of NW_012118487.1, read as the reverse complement.
CCCGAGTGCTGGGATTACAAGCATATAATGCATTTTTTCATGTCTTTTCATTATTTTTCTCATTTTCATATAAATGCCTACATATATGGAAATGTATCTGATAAAATATATAAATATATGATATATAAATATAATTTTTCATGCCTTTTATTCATTTATTATAACATGCCTAATCTAGCCTTTATACATGGTTTTAAATAGTTTCATCATATGAATTTCTGCTTTTTAAAAATATTATGATTTACTTCTTTTTAAATTCTAACCTAGTACCAATATCAGAGGCTAGCATAAGTAATAGAAGCTCAATAAATATCGTTGACATTTATCAGTCATACAGGTGTATGTGTGTGTGTGTGTGAGTGCATGTGTGTATGTGATTACTGTGATGACCATCCTGCTAAGCAGTTATTTTCAGTAGTACATGTCCCTGCAAGCAGTATGAGAGCCTTTAAAACATTTGATATACGCCAGGTTGATTTCCAAAAGATTGTTACCAGCATCACTAGCAATCTGTGAAATTATTCATTTCAAACTATTATTGTATGCATGTGTGTGTGTGCATGACCGTGTGAACAAGTTTACTAAATGTGAATATATATGTAATATATATATAAATTAAATTCATAATGTATTATATATTACATTTGTAAATATGTATTAGTTTGGTTATCAGTGATATTGAATATATTTGGAAATATTTGGAGAAAACTTTTGCCTTCTGCTTATGTCCTCAGCTCCTTGTTTCTATTAGGGTATTGCCATATACACATTTTACATTTTTAACAGCTGCCTATATATTGGAATGGCTTTGTTTCACCATCTTAATTTATCCTTCAGACAATAAAAACAGCTACATATAATAAATTCAGGCTTAAATATGCCACTACTGTGATACATATATGTATGTGAATTTATTATATGTAAATATATATATTTACATTTTATCAATGTCCTTAGTATATGTGTGTATTTATACATACATAAGTATATATATAGTGAATTTATTATATGTAATTTATTATATATATTTACACATATATAAAAATATGTTTACATATAATAAATTATATATATATTTACATATAAATTATATATATTTACATATAATAAATTATATATACACACACACTAAGTATATATGTATAGTGAATTTATTATATGTAAATATATACATACATACACACACACACACACTCTTACACTTGTTCTTTTCCTCAATGTCCTTAGTATAGCACATAGGGGCTTCCATGATATGTCCTTGTCATCTTTAATTCACATTCCAAACATCAAGACTTTTTGAATCTTTTTATTTTAAGGTATATCCTTACCAGAAATCTCCACCTAGTTTTCTCTCCAGTCACCTTTTAAGGCCCACACTCTGTTGCCCAGGCTGGAGTATAGTGGCGTGATCTCTGCTCAATGCAACCTCCACTTTCCAGGTTCAAGTGATTCTTGTGCCTCAGCCTCTTGAGTAGCTGGGATTACAGGTGTGTGTCACCACACCTGGCTAATTTTTATGTTTTTCATAGAGATGGGGCTTCACCATGTTGACCAGACTGGTCTCGAACTCTTGACCTCAGGTAATCTGCCTGCCTCAGCTTCCCAAAATTGTTGGGATTACAGGCATGAGCTACCATGCCTGACCAATCCAGCTTAGTTTTGACACTATAGTTAGTTTGTCTGGAACCAAGACTTTGGACTAAATAACTTTTCCTTTCACACATGGAGCTCTGTGAAACAACTAATGTACTCAATATACAATAAAAATTATCTGCTTTGGTATCTTTTATTCATAATTGAACAATAAAACCATCAAAGTTATAAACCACTTAATTTAATATGTATTCACTACATAACTGAAATGTAAAGTTTTTTCAAAGATAATATACAACTTATAATGAAAATGTGGCTCAGTGGAATAGATGGCTGACAGGTGTGACTGAAATCTTTATTAGTGCTTTTTAGCAAATTGCCTTGTTTTCTATGTTAGAATCTTACACTTACTTTCAAAGTGATAGATCTCATATTAAATATGCTTTCATTGTAAAGAAATGTATGTGGAGAGCTGAATGATGTTATATAAGCAACAGCAATAAGGTAGTTACCTACATAATAGCATGCTGTACTATGCAGAGCTACTTTACTTGGCTATTCATGTGTAAATTGTCTGAATTTTATATTAAATAATTTTTTTTTTTTTTGCTTGTGCTTCTTGTCTGAAAAGTTTCAGGTTTTCACCACTGCAAATCATTTTTTGATAAAGTGAATTTATATAATGACAACATTTAAAGTAGATGTTTTATTGACTGCTTTCTCTTTGGATTTAAGAAACTGACTTAACTTCAGCAGGCAAATAAAAAAGGGCAACCTTAAAAGAAAAATTTGGATAAAGTACAATCTGTAAAAACGTATGGATAGTGCTATGGTAGTTGAAATTTCTTTGAATATACATATGGAGAATGAACTAAGACATTTAAACTATGCTATTTTTAGGCTAGAAACAACATTTGATATGTCAAGTACATTGCCTGCCGTATGCCAAATTCAAAGCCACTTTCAAACGAACCTGTCATTCTTTGGAAATTAATTGAAGAGGGTTTCCCTCTGTGACCACACAGGGTTTTAACCTAATGTCCTAACATAAGCTAATTCGGCTGTAGTGCCTGGCTTACATTAGGGCATGCAATACAGAAATTAGCCAGAAAACTGTGGCTTTCATTTTGAAAAAGTGATGAGATGCGATAATCAGATTCTTCTGGGAGGCAACTGGAATCAAGAAATGACATCTGAAAAGCAGAGACCAGAGGGAACAGAAGCATTAGGAATGCATAGCAACAGGCACGATAGCGTGGTATAGTCAGGACTATGATAACTTGTGACTCAAGAAGGTATGACATGGAAGAAGAGTCCATGCAACCCAGGAGAGAGGCAAGAAAATTCAGAAGTTGTCTATGTAATACAGGTTTCCGTGTTCTGAATGTGGACGCATCTCTGACTGCTTCACACTGCCAGTTTCAAGTTCACCTTAGTTTTCAAATAATCCATTACTTAATCAAACAATATAAGTCTACTCCTAACAATCAAATTAGTCTCATTGAATCCACGACAAGGTAAGAATTGTTGTTAAGTCAAAAGACTAAAGCCACCACAGAAATAAACAAACAAAAACAACATCCATCTTTCCTTCCTTCCAATGACAAACCAAGTAAACAGAAAGTATGCAGTGGTTACGTCATAGTGTGTAACAAATGTCTCAAACTTAGTGGCTTAAAACAACAATAAACATTTATGGTCTTCCCGAATAGAGCTTGGCTGGGAGGGTTCTTGCTCAGGGTATTTCATGAGGTTACATTCATCTGAAGGCTTGTCTTCGGCTGGAAGATCCACTTCTTAAGGGGCTCATTTATATGACTGCCAATTTGGTGCTGGTGGTTAGCAGGAGAACCCCAGTATTCCCTGGGCTTCTGCCCAAGGCTGCTTAAATGTCCTTACATTCTGTCAATGGGTTTCTCCCAGAATGTGTGATCCAAAAAATCGAGGCAGAGGCCATAATGCCCTTTATGACCTGGTGTCAGAAGACACTCACCTTCACCTCCATCCTGCTTTATGTATGATAGAGACATTTACTGTTTCAGTGTGGGAAGAGATGGCAAGGGTGTGTATTGCAGGAGATGATGGTAACTAGTTAATCTTGGACACCATAGTCTTAGAGTAAGAAATTGCTAATAAGAAAACATAACCTTCAAAACAACTTTTCTAGCTAACATCCTCCTAGCCAGACTGGCAACACCTAAGCTTCTCATTATATATACATACTAAGCCTACTACTGTCAGAAAGTGACTTGATTTTGATAATTATTCACACAAATGAGTGTGTTTTTTTACATAATAAATGATAAACAGTGACATAATAAAAGAATAGTGGGTAATTAGTTGCAGATAAATAGGGAAGAAATGTTGCCTTCTGACTCACTCATACTGTATCATTTTAAGTATGTGGCAAGCAAAGTAAAAGTAACTTCCGTTTTTGGTTTAACTTCTTCATTTAGAAAATTTACCATAGGGATAAGACAATTTAAAAATAAAATGATTATAATATATATTAACTGCCTGCCACATAATCAGTTGTTCAATAGATCTTGGTTATGCAGCCATATATATCCTAGGTGGAACTCAAGATGATCATACATATAAAGCTAAATTAATAGAAAAGTATCCAAAATAAAACATTGCAAAAAAAGTACACCTTAACCTTTAGTTAGGGCTATATGAGAACTCTCCTTATCACTGCAGAGAACAGAATCATTAGAGAAGTAGGAGGCTACTTAGATATTAATTAGCATATGCTCAAAAAATTAAGATGGTAAAGGTTTAAAGCTTTCTTTAAAGTTGCTGTAATATACCACAAAAATTTTTTAAAGGACATTATTGTTTAAAGGACAATATGTACTATTCCTACTACATATTCTGAGCTCCTCACTGTTTAATATTTATTTAAGTGTATTTGAAATATATAATATATATAAAGTTAACATATAAATATAATTGTATTTATAATATAAAATAAAATAGCCGATATTTGAAGGAAATTGACTACTTTAAAACAATATTTATTATCAGGATAAAAATTGCTAGATATTTTGTGAGGGAAATTAAAAATCATAACATAAAACATCAAAGATATTGTATACGCTGCTATGTAGGTATTCTGGGTAAATACATAGTTTATAAATCAACTAAATTGGCTTATCTTTGAAGACATATAGGAGTAAAGACATCCTAAAATCTACCATACCAACTAATTATACGTGCTTTCCTTTCCAAGAACAAAGGAAAAACTAACCTAGAACTGAAGTTTTCTTTAAAGCACTTAAAATATATCTTAGTTCTTGAACAAGTTTGTGATAGAGAACCCAGACATCTGCATTATGCAGTAAGAATTTTGATATCAAAAATTGAAGAATTACAAAACAATAATTTCTTTCATAACCAATCAAAGTTTAAACATGGCAGAATTTAGGATCTTGAATTAAAATGTATCCTGGTGATCCCAAGAAGATGGATTAATTGTAGAATCAATTTGCTATTTTATTTATTTGTTAAGTCATCCTGTTGAATCAAAGTATTTGGCACTAGCCAACTCATCTTCAGCCTGGGGTGTCTCTAAATCTTTTATCCTTGGATATTTTTTCCTTCTCTGTGATTTAATTTTGAAAGTAGCACTTACTCAAAAAACATTAATCTCCTTGTTTTACTTGCATTAGTAGGGAGGGAATGGCAGCTTCTGCTTAAAATTACATAATAAGCTCTGGATGTTTTGATCCCAACTCTTCAGGGTTACCACTTACAGTATCTGTTCCCCTAAAACATTTGATGGATAGGCTTGTAGTTAGTATAATTTGCCTATCTTGCTAGATGAATTAAGTGAAACTGATGCTGATTTGAATATTACAAATCAGTTCAATATTTTTAAAGAGAGAGGAAAATATTGAAATTATAAAAATGTCTCAAGTCATCCACAGTGTTTTTTTTCCTGTAATTACTCACATGCATCTTACATTAATATTAATACATTAAATCCTCTGGTCATAATACTACCTGATTTGAAATCTCTATTCTGTCACAAGCCTTAAGTCTTCTTTATATTCTTAAGTGCCTGTAAACCAGTTTGAGAATCACAATTTTTCTCTTTAGTTTAGAAGGAAAAATTAAAGCATAGAAAAGTAACATCAATATCTAAGCCTGGTCAAAGAAAAACAGGTTATGAATTTGGAGGTACTGCCAACATTATTTTATCATTTCTTGTCTTCTTTGTTTGAAACATGATTGCTCCTACTAAGGGCTGTCTCACTAACTCAAATTGCTACAATGGAGAAACACATACTGGAATATGACAAATATGCCTGTTCTCCCCTAGTCCTACCTTCCCTCTCTCTTCCCTTCATTTCAGTCCCCGCCCCCATACAATAAGGTTACTATATTAATAAGACAGAGTGATGCCAGCTGTTCTTCCTTCCTTTGTCAACACTGAAACAAGGGCAGAACAAGCAACAGATAGCAGCTGCAGTTATTGGCACAGAGAAAAAGAGAATGGGGTCAAAGATGCTCAGCAGAGAAGTGACAGAGATAGCAAGAAAATTAGGCCAAGTAGCAGCCGTGTAGCCAACTGTGGCTGTGATAAGAATGAATGTAGGCACTGAAATGTGAGAGCATTTCCAGCTGACACCTTCTGATATCACAGAGACTCCACACACATGTAAACTTTAATTACTGCTCACTCTTGAAAATAAAACGTGGTCAAGCAAGACTTTGATAATAGGATACAAAAAGGCTTTTCCTCCTGTATTATGTAATGTTGATTAAGTATATATATTTAGTAATAAATATATATTTTACTAATAAAAATATGTTTTGCTAATATATATAACTAATAAAATATATATTGTGTATATATATATAATTTTTTTACTAACATTTCCTGGAAACATATCTTTCCCACACTTACTATACAAGACAGACAGCGAAGAATAATTATCAGATTTTAAAAAACTATAGATATTATGCTCTTGGAGAATCTTTTTCAAACTTGAGGATGAAACGTTTCATGTGAATGTGACATTGTAAAATAATACCTAGATACAAGAATAAACAAACAGTCGATTGCCATAGTGCTAATTAAAGTATAAATGATTCCTAAAATATTTGAAGTTGAAAATACTTTTACATTAAATATAAACATAAAAAATCTCATTTATTATGTTTTCTAAAATAGTCCTATATCTAGAATATTGTGCTATTATTTTTATCCATGTGAATATGTTTTATCCACTATTTAATACACTTGAGAAAATTTTAAAGCTAATAATCATTGACCTGGAATAATAACAATAATGATAACTAGAAGAAACATTTATGGAGCCCTCATTTTGTGTTAGACATTGCCAAGTATTTTAGAACATTGGATCTACTAAAATTTCACTTGTATAAATGTGTCTAATCAAGTTAATTTCTAAAATAGCTTAATATACAAAAGCAAAATAAAGCAAGCATGTGTTAAAAAGTATAAGAGAGTAATCAAATAGGGTATAGTAAGATAATAATGTTCTAAAAGTAAATTGACAAGCAGAACATCTACTTCTTTTAAGTACTTCACAAAATATTTTCAGGTTAGGCTCTGTAGCCAAAATTGTCTTTCTGGCCAAACCTGTACCAATCTTATGTGTATATAGGCAGGAAGGAAAGGATGATCAGTGAACCACAAAGGCATGAAAAACAGACAGCAGGTTATCTTCTATCTATTATAGTAAGTTCTTTCCAGTGTCAGTTTTGCTCCAATTTGATGCTTATAATTTAATAAGGCATAAGAGGCCTAAGGCATAATTTAGTCTTTATTTTGATATAATCATATACTATGAAAAATGAGATTTTGTGAACGCACTGCTTTTATTCCTGGAAGTTCACATAGGCTGATAAGCCAAGTAACACTATCTTTTAGGAAATTCTATTGTGCAAAATAATATTCAATAGATGGATAAAGGAAGATAATTGAAAACCCATATTAACTGAGTTCCAGCATCATGGTGTAATGAGTTTCCACAATCATATTTCCCCTTAAGATTAAATAGTAAACTACAAGACAATTTGTCTTATAAACTTTGCTGGGAATTGAAATTTGAATTAAACCTACCTTGGTAATAAATAAAATACTCAAATGCCTACTATATGTAAAAAATAAAATCCAGCATAAAAATGCTTATTGTGGTATCTCCAGGATAAAAACTAAATAATGAATATGTAGAAAATAACTTTTACCTTTGAAGGGTAAACCGAAAATAAAATTCTAAGGTCTCCAACCATCTGAATGGACTTCCTCCTCAGCCAGGACTCTTAAAATTTAATCTGAGAGGCTGTTTCAGGCCATGATGGGAGGTGGGGATGGAACATGCCTCATTATAACTCTCTGACGTTAATGTCAACACAGACTTTTAAGTCTAGTAAGAAAAATTTTACATCCTAGTCTTTCTGAAGCTTGTTAGCTAAAAGCTTCATCTGCATAGTAAAACTTTGGTCTCTAAAACGTCTTATCGCAACCAAGACAGTCCTTTCTATTGATCCCAGGTCTTTAGACAAACTCAACCAACAACTAGAAAATGTTTAAATTTACCTATATAGCCTGGTAGCCCACACCTCTCACCCCGACTTTGAATTGTCCTGCCTTTCTGGACCAAATCAATGTATTTCTTGAACATGTTTGATTGACATCTCATGCCTCCCCAGAATGTATAAAACCTAGCTGTACCCTGACCACCCGGGGAACATGTTCTCTTGACCTCCTGAGGGCTGTGTCACGGCCATGGTCACTCATATTTAGATCAAAATAAATATCTACAAATATTTTACAGAGTTTGACTCTTTTCATTGACAGAGAAATATAGCTTGTATATGTTTTCTAATTTGGCTTTTTTTCGTTCATACACTTCAATGTCTTTCTTAATCAGATTGTACATCACAATACATTCTCGTCTAGTATTGTAAATATTTTTATAATCACATGTTACACAAAGTTAACCAAACCCACCATGTATTAATATTTTCTGGCCTGGACGTGGTGGCTCACACCTGTAATCCCAGCACTTTGGGAGGCCAAGATGGGTGGATCATGAGGTCAGGAGATCGAGACCATCCTGGCTAACATGGTGAAACTCCATCTCTACTAAAAATACAAAAATTAGCCGGAGGTGGTGGCAGATGCCTGTAATACTAGCTACTAGGGAGGCTGAGGTAGGAGAATCTCTTGAACTTGGAAGGGGGAGGTTGCAGTAAGCCGAGATCATGCCACTGCACTCTAGCCTGGGTGACAGAACGAGACTCTGTCTCAAACAAACAAACAAACAAACAAAAAATGTCCTGGAGCTTTCCTCAGCTTGATATTCTCTTAAATCTCCAGCTATGGAAGTGTCACTACAACCATCAAAGATCAGCTCAATGTTCATTACCTCAGTAGAGACTACTTGTTTCTGTGTCTGCGGTCTCATCTCACTTAGCTTATGTGCATGTAACAGCAATTATTTTATTCTACTATGTATTATTGTTGCTCTTCATTCCTACCTGCACTCAACTTTCTTTCTGAAAGAAGGACTTCAAGACCTTCTGAAAATAGAGAATTGATGTATTCAGTTTTGACCACATGCTAGCCACCTGTTTCTTTGTTCCTCAGGAAATACTTAAAAGGTGAAAGCATAAATGAACAAACCCATTTTTGTCTGCAGAATTTTTTTTCTCCTAACAATAAAAGCTCTTAGTCACCTTCTAAACTATGTAAATTACTCTCTTCTAATGTACAATTGAGAAATAGTTAAGTCAAGGGTAATACTCCCTTGGTATTCACTTACTTTGTAAGGTAACTAGCTTTACACACATTTGAATTACAGAAGTCAAATAATTAGAGCCATTTCAAAGTATATGCATGAAATTAAATCAGTTTGGTTCAACACAAATATTCAATTCAAATACAAAAAAATTATACAGCAAAATATTCAATCCATGGGAGGTTCTTCCTAAACAGTTTCTGTATGTATGGGAATTTAATGTGACTCTAACGTGTGAGATTGCTGGCTCTCAAGGCATAGGCAAAATTAACTCTAACGGACAATGCCAAAATGCTTTCCCAAGGGCAGTAAAACGAATACTACTGCTGGCAATGTAGGACAATTCCTATGTTTTCATATCTCACCAAGTCTTGGTAATATGCAACTTTTTAACTTTTGGTATTATAGTGGATGTGAAATAGCACTCTCTATTATTTTAGATATTTATTATTTTAAGGTATGTTTTCTTCATAATTAATGAGGATTAGCATCTTTACATAATTCATAGTGATATTTCATTTTTCCTTGTCTTTGAAATGCCTTCTTAAACTTATAGGCTAGTTTTGGGGGGGTTGACTTTATTTATTTATGATAATGAGTTTCTGTCAGTTATTTGTGTTGACAATAACTTTAGGCAAATTTTTAGGATTACAACTTCTTAATCTTAATCATACAGGGTCCTCTGGTGTTTTATTTTGCATTGTGAAACATAACTCTGAAATTACATTTTGACATTAATATTAGTATAATGATAACTTGCATGATAATGGTTGAACTATGTATATTATACACACACAGAATCCTTACTTTATAGTAAGAAATTATATTTACAAACACATTTTGACCTGTTAGGGCATGTTTGAAATAAAAGTAGAAATATTTTATTCATTAATAATCTGATTCTATTAAAATTTCACTACTGTAGAATGTTTCCAAAGGATGTATTATTCTTTATACCAGAGTTGAGTATGACCATATGTATTAAACAGACAGCACATCAATTTAGGGGAAAGATATTCAAATAGGCCTACCATTTTACTGCATGAGATAGAAAAATATCTTTAAAGACATTTCCTATTTAACAACATTTCATATTTAACATAAATATAAAATGCACATATAGTTTGGATATAAAGCAAAAAAGGAGGAAGAACAATAATCAAACTGTCTGACTTACTCTATCTGACTCATTCAGACACAGTCAGCCTTTATCAGAATTCAGGTATTTGGGTAAACAGGACAAAGGAAACACAGTTGTATAATCCGGGCTGTTGGCACACAGTTAATAAAAATATATGGCATAAATTTGACTTCACAAAACTTTAAGAAAACACCCCACTTCACCCCCTTACCCCAGAGTCTGGGCATTTCAAAGATATATTTGTTTCGTTATTTCATAGAGATTGTATACTCAGCACTGTCGCTATGTGTAAGTGTATTCAGTCCACATGCCTAAAGTTATATAAATAAAATTTCATCACCATTGTCAACTTATCCTAAAATAAATTAGTCACACTGGCATTGTGTAATATGAGATAGAGGGTCCGTTAAAGGTATATAATGCCTTGTGAAGAAAATTTAGGCAATAGATCAAAATAAGAAAGCATTACTTCTTATCTTGTTGTGTAGACAATGAAGATGCCCAATAGTTTATGGCTGCTGAAAACCTGTCAATTTAGTGACATTCAGATCACCTAGCATCTTGTTAGATAATAAAGCTCTGCTTTTGTGCAAAAAAGTGGCAACGTGTTAGAAACAGATCTATTTTATGACGTTGAAGGGTATTATTTTAAAAATATAGTCTTCAGATATAGAAATCACAAGACAGGTATTTTCAGTATGTTCTGGGTCAAAAGATGAAAAGATTTACAGAACAAGTTACCTCACAGGGTGTGACAATGACATTGGCCAAGTTGAGAAGCATGAATATTGGAATTTATTATAAATAATTAAAGCTTATAAAATAGTAAATGCTTATCAAGCATGGTTAACCTCGACATGACTCTTCATCTTAAGACATTTTATTTCATAATGACCTTATTGCTACATAAATGTCTATATCAAATATTAAACAAGTAATTTGGGGCTTTTCAAAAAGAAATACAAATTGTTAATTTCTGATTTAAATTATAATTAGTATATATCCTCTATTGAATTATATTTAATAAAATATATGAAAACTAATATTTTTAAACATTGATTTATTTTTTCCATAAATGTTTGTTTTTATTTGGTTCTATTTGACTCTAGCTCTTAGCTCATGTCTATCAGGATAAAATCCTTCCAGGCTGTGAAGTTTGCACTTTATCTTTACGGATTTTTGGTGTACGTTATTATTCCACCTATCTCACAGTTATTGAGTGTGAAAACAAAACAAAACGATTATTAATCTGATGACTGCTGCACCTAATATTGGTTGAGTCTAGAAATAATTACTAATTGATGATTTTTGCATATGGCCTCATTTATAGCTTTTTTTTTTTTTTTTTTTTGAGGCGGAGTCTCTCTCTGTCGCCCGGACTGGAGTGCAGTGGCGGATCTCAGCTCACTGCAAGCTCCGTCTCCCGGGTTCACGCCATTCTCCTGCCTCAGCCTCCCAAGTAGCTGGGACCACAGGCGCCCGCCACCTCGCCCGGCTAGTTTTTGTATTTTTAGTAGAGACGGGGTTTCACCGTGTTAGCCAGGATGGTCTCGATCTCCTGACCTCGTGATCCACCCGTCTCGGCCTCCCAAAGTGCTGGGATTACAGGCTTGAGCCACCGCGCCCGGCCAGCTCTTTATAGACTATATTATTCAACTGTTTATATTATCTTGCTAGCCTCTGTAGAGATTAGTAAGATCCTACATAAGTGATCTCATTAAATCCATGCAACCTGCCTTTCGAAGTATTTCCCCATTCTATAGAAATAGAGAGTAAATGAATACTAAAGAGATTAATTAATTTGTTTATGTTATCAGAATCTATTCTATTTCTAAAGTTTATGATAGTCATATTCATGCTATCTTTATAGGTAAAAAGACCACATTTTAATCTATTTTAAGACCCTTTCTTCTACTTCTGAAATAGGAAGATACCTCATAACCATTCATATATTTTTCAAATTTTCTTTTCAAGATAGTAGGAAACAAATGGCTGGATTTTACAATATTGCTAAATCTTAGTATTAGCAATTATGCTTATTTAATTTTAATAATAATTATTAACTTACGTAAATATTGTTTAAATAATTTATTTCTTCAAATAATCTTGTAGACTTTAGCCATTTGAAACATGTTTTTAAAAAATCTTCAAATTGTTGTATTTTATAATAAATTACGAACCATCAAAATATTAATTTTTTAGACATACAGCCAACTAATGTTAATGTATTGGAGCTAATTCTAAAGTAAGAATTATTACAATAAGGTAATATTCCCAACTGCTTGTGACAATAATTTAAAAACGGTGTATCAAGCCTTATAGTATATTTATTATATTTAGACCATAAAATTCTATTGTAGTATATTTAGACATACTCTGATACTCTCAAACAGCTGGATTAATCATATTCCTTACTAAAATCATAGCAACGTGTGAGTCAGTCGGTTCTTAGCACTTAATGCAGCCAGTAGCTTAAAAGCTTTCTATAGAAGCTTATGTTCACACCACTTTTTATTTACCTTCATATTGAGGATGAATCATTATTACCTGAGAATTGACTTCCCTTGGGAATGAAAATGTGTCAAGTGCTTATGCTATGTACAAGGCGTTTTCGAATAAATAATGTGTTACCACTATCTAAATCCCTTTACATAATTTATATCTTCTCTTACTCCCTGTTGTGAGCAACCACACAATCCCCTATGGTCCACTTCTACTGTTCTTTGCATTTAAATTCTCCCTGTATATCACTCTATTAAATCTTAGTTATGAAAACCTATCCCTAATGTAACTGTAGAGTATATTATTTTGAAGCGCATATTTTTTTTGTAGTTCAATTTCTCACATGAGAAAACTTCCACTGATATTTGTAGACAAAGTTAGACACTGTAAATCAAAGTTTCCCACTTCAAATATTAGGGTAGAAGCAAAACACAAACTCCTTAGCCATATGATGCTTTGCATGAATTGTTCTCTCAACAGTATCATATTTCTGGCAAATGTAGTATAGGAAAAAATGTGACTGATACTACTCTGAGCTCTCTATTATGAAGAAAATAGCTGGATGATTACTCCGAAGCTGTATCCAAACAAAGTAAGTCTTTGTTGTGTCATTTGCCCCCAAAGTTACAAATCTTTCCCCATTTTTATTGCTGTCTACATGGGATTCAATACCTCTCTCCTCTGCATCTTTCAAAAACAGAGGAAAAGTGCATTACAGAATAATTCTCAAATATATAATAGAAGTATAAATTGACTCAATGTAAAGGGGACTAAAGTGTAGCTTCTGCTTTGATTGTGACAAAAGTGAACTCTAGAAAAAGATTTTGAAATTTATTTAAAGTATCTTAATATCTACACTAATAATAAAACGTATATTCAATCAGTGGAGTCCATTTTTTAAATGTTAAGAGATAATATTTCATATTTGAATCCATAAAAATAGATGCCCCTACATACTCATATCTATCTATAGCTATGTTACCAATATTTATATGCATTATTATAAAACTCTGATTTCTAGCAATTATTGGGTTTTCTAGGCTTTTGAGGAATAGATTTTTGTCAATGTTTTTAGCAGCAAGAAATTATTTTTAGAAAACAAATGTGAGTCAGAGGAAGAGCTACTTTATGCCTCACACTATGACAAGTGCCTTATAGATAATATCTAAACAGAAATATCTTGATGTCTTAGTATTTATTTTATACTAGAGATAAGAAAACTAAAGCTCAGAGAGTCATGTAGTACCCCCACATCAGAGAGGTGTTGCATAATTCCAATCCAAATTTTGCAAAAAGAAATTTATACTCTTCTGTTACAACAATTTGCTTTTTCATTTAAAAATTGTATCCTATCACTACTGAAAACAATCTCCAAAATTATTTTTGGTAGATTTATACAAGTCAATAATTTCCTAATATGTGAAAAATAAGAAGAGTATATTTATTACTAATGGGTCTTTGATTGGTTCTTTTGGCATTTTTGAAAATATATTTCCAGACACACAATAAGAGTGGGGGACTTCAACACCCCACTGAAAACATTAGATCACTGCAGCAGAAAACTGACAAAGAAATTATGGACTTAAAATTGACAACTGACCAACGGGTCCTAATAAACAGCTACAGAATACTCCACTGAATCACTGCAGAATATACATTCTTCTCATATGCACGTGGATTGACCACATGCTTTGCTGTAACACGTCTTAATAAATTCAAAAAAAATCAAAATAATATCAAGCACTCTCTCAAACCACATTGCAAAGAAGGTAGAAATCAATACCAAGAAGATCTCTCAAAACAACACAAATACAGAGAAATTAAAAAACTTGCTTCTGAATAACTCTTGAGTGAACAATAAAATTAAGGCAGAAATAAAAAAATCTTTGAAATTAATGAAAATAGAGACACAACTTAAAATCTTTGGGATGCTTCTTAAGCAGTGCTAAGAGAAAAGTATATAGTGGTAAACAACTGCATCAAGAGGTTAGAAAGACCTCGAGTTAGCAATCCAACATCAGACCTAGAGGAACTAGAAAAAAAAAAAGAACAATCCAATTCCAAAGCTAATAGAAGAAAATAACTAGAATGAGAGAAGAACTGAACAAAATTGAGAACCAAAAGTCCTTACAAAAGATTAATGAAAGGAAGAGTTTGTTTTTTAAAAGAATAGAAAAGATTGACCAATAGCTAGATTAATGAAGGAAAAGAAAAAGAGAATATCCAAGTGAGTGCAGTCAGAAAAGCCAAAGATAACATTACAAATGATCCCTCAGAAGTACAAAAGATCCTCAGAGACTATTATGAACATCTCTATGCACATTAATTAGAAAATCGAGACAAAATGTATGAATTCCTGGAAACACATAACCCTTCAAGATTGAACAAGAAAGAAAGTGAAAACCTGACCAGACCAATAAGTTTGGAAACTGAGTAAGTAAGTGATGCTATGTAAGGCCATGCTATCCAAACTAATTTACAGATTAAAAGATGTCCCTACCAAAATACCAATGTCATATCTCACAGTATTAGAAAAATCTATCCTCAAATTCATTTGGAACCAAAAGAGAGCATGAGTAGCCAAAAAATCCTAAGGAAAAAGGACAAATCCATAGGCATCAAAATATACTGCAGGGAGACAGTAACCATAACAGCATGGTACTGGTATTAAAACAGACACAAAGAGCAATGGAATGAAACAGACACCCCAGAAATAAACCCATACACTTACAACCATCTTATCTTTGACAAAAGAGACCAAAGAAAAGCAACAGGGAAGGGACTCCCTATTCAATAAATGGTCCTGGGATAACTGGCTAGCCACATGTAGAAGAATGAAACTGCACCACTACCTCCTACCATACACACAAATAAACTCAAGATGGGTTAAAGATTTCAGTGCAAGACCTTAAATTATAAGAATTCTAAAGGTAAACGTGGAAAATACCCTTCTCCACATTGGTTTTGGCAGAGAATTTATGGCTAAGTCCCTGAAAGCAATCGCAACAAAATAATAACTGACAAGAGTACCTAAAGAGCTTCTGTACAGCAAAAAAAATTACTAACAAAGTGAACAGACAGCCTACAGAATGGGAGAAAATATATGTAAACTATGCAAGAAATAAAAGTCTGATATCCAGAATCTACAAGGATCTCAAGTCAATAAGCAAAAATCGAATAATCCAGTTTAAAAATGGGCAAAGCATAAGAACAGACACTTACTGAAAGAAGCCATACAAATGGTCAGCAAACATATGAAAAATGCTCCACATCACCACTCTGATTTGCATCAGAGAAATGCAAATCAAAACTGCTATAAGATATCATCACACACTAGTCCAAATGACTATTATTAAAAACTCAAAAAACAACAGATGCTGGCAAGGCTATGGAGAAAAGAGAATGCTTATATCCTGTTGGTGGGAGGGCAAACTTGTTCAGCCACTGTGGAAAGCACTTTGGAGATTTCTCATAGAACTTAAAACAGACGCACTATTTGACCCAGCAATCCCATTACTGGGTTTATATCCAAAATAAAATAAATCGTTCTACCGAAAAGACACATGCATTTGCATGTTTGTTGCAGCACTATTCACAATAGCAAAGACATGGAATCAGTCTAGGTGCCTATAAACGGTGGGTTGGTTAAAGAAACTGTGGTACACATACATCATGGAATACTATGCGGCCTTAAAGAAGGATGAAATCATAGTCTTTGCAACAAAATGAATGAAGCTGGAGGCCATTATCCTAAGTGAATTAATGCAAGAACAGAAACCAAATACCACATGTTCTCACTTATAGGTAGGAGCTAAATATGGAATACACATAGACATAAAGATGGGAAAAAGAGACACTGAGGACTACTAAAGGAGTGAGGTGTGAAAGAAGGCATGGGCTGAAAGACAATCTATTGGGTACTATGCTCACTACCTGGATGATGTGATCACTGGTACCAAAAACTTCAGCATCAAGCAATATACTCATGTAACACACCTGCACATGCACTCTTTATAATAAAATTTGAAATTTTTGAAAAAATAAAATTAAAAAATAAGGAAAATATCTAGCATTCCAAAATACAAATGTGCCATGTATATCTAGTATTGATCTCTTTCCACAAAATTACTAGAAAAGAACCCAGATCCACAATCCTTAAGATGGGTGTTACAAAAGGTGGTAATTTTCACTACTATGAAATCCGCCAGATTTTGGTTTTCTTTTGTTATACAGAGTTCTGGAATCTAACTATTAGGAGGCATCCCAAGGGAAATGTCTTCTGTCAAGTTATTACATTATTACATTTTTACATAATATTATTATTACATTATTACATTTCCTGTTTATACTTTCCCGCAGTTCCTAATATTCTACTCGGTTTACTTATTTAGTATTGTCCTGATTTTAATTACGCGCATCATTATTTTTTAAACGGGCACTTTTACTTCAACAAGATTTAAACCTTGTTGAAAATTTAATCCTATTAAATCTTCTCCTAAAATTTTCCTAGAATTCACACACTAAAAAGTTGTATGATAGTTGATAAAGGGAGCTTTGGCTAGGTGTTTTACTGTTGTAACTAGGGAAATAAATTTAAAAGTACATGACAAACATTAAAATACAGTAAGAATATAGAGTTAATATTAAAATTTGTTTCACAAACATCATCCTAAGGACAAAGAAAGCAAACATTTTTAATTCCTTGTCACCTAAAATTAATTTTTCACAGAAAGTGAATTCCAACTTAGTATCGGCTGTACCACATAAAAGGAATAAAGGAATTATGGTGGACCTTATGCAGGCCATTAAATCCAGCTTTTTTTGTTTTCTTTTTTCTACCTAAAGACTTTCCTTTTTAAATATTTCTTTATAATGATGGTTGTCCTAACCAGAAAAAATGAAGATAATGATATGTTAGTAGTTGGGACCTGGGTAAGGTCCTCCTTTCTCAATGGATCCACTCATGTCAATATGGACTAAGTGACTTAAGAAAGAATAGGAAGACTACTGGCTGGGTCAATGCTTTAACCTTGTTCAAACACTGGATTCAGAAAAATGGGCCTGTCAAGTTAGAGGGTCCAATAATATCAGACTCTTGCAAAGCATATATTAAGAGCAGCGTAACAAGTCGGATTGAAGAGCAGAGAGCAAGGCAAGTAGTCGTTTCAAGAACATCCAGACCCTCTCCCAAAACAGTCACACTGTGGCATATATGGACCAAGGGAAGAAAATGCCTGTTTGTTTGCTTGCAAAGAGCGCACTTGATAAATGCTGTAATAGTAGTTTGAGCTCCAAACAATTCAGTTATCATAAAAAGCAATCCATCCTCAGCATCCCCACCCTATCTGTATCCCTTTTGCCAAGTAATTAAAGAAAATAAAAGAGAACAAGTCATTTTGGGTAAAACTCCAGGAGACAATCAGACACATGAACCATGATGGCAAAGGATTTTTAGCACTTAACCAAGAACAGCCACAGTGTGGTTTTTGTGTCGGGGCAGTGATCAAGTGCCTTGGAGTGGCAGTTACCACTGAACCTTTTGTAGAGAAGGATGCTGTACAGGTCTTAATCCAGTGACTTCAATGTAACTGACAGGAAAAGAAATAAAGTAATGTATTCTACCTAGAAGATACACATTGGATACATTTGGGGGCCTTGAATTCCTCACATTTAATTGAGGAGAGGGATTTTGCAAGAGATATAAATTCCTCCAAGAGCAAATGGGAAGACAGGACCTGAAACACCATATGTACTTGCAAAAAAATAAAATCTAGTGTTGTAATGAAAATTTCACAACTTTTTTTCATCTTTAAATCTGCTTTTAGTATTTCAAGAGTTTTATCCTTCCTACATATAAAATCTATTTGTTATAATGCATTGTGCAATTCACAGTTTTCTGGTGCCTTTACTTTTTAAAAAAAGCTGTAAAAATGTATGTTGAGTATGGTGTGTGTCTGCTGGCGGGGGGTGGTTCAATACATACAGGTCTTTCTAGCAGAGTCTTCCACAAAAAGAGAAGAGATGTCTTCATCCACTCCTGCTTCATTCTTTGCGATACAAGTGTATGCTCCAGTATCTTCATAGCGCACATTGCTTATGTGAACCTCACTGCCATTTGCTGAAAAAGAAGGGAAATGAAACTTGTAAACTACAATTTCAGTGTTGGAACAGTGCTTTCTGATTACACAGTCAAACAGTTCTCTTGGCTTGTCCTAATTAAACTGTTTCCCTTCCTACTTCCACACTTTGAAGGCATGCCAAATTATTCCAGAAGCATACAAGTGTTCATAAACCGTGCTGTCATTCTATAAGACAGCCCAATACTCTATATCAAATGCATATTTTATGTTTCATATCATTTCTTATATTCTACATTGTATATGAGGTATTTCATATTGATAAGTATAATTTCAGTTATATATTTACTTATAATATTCAGAACCTACATTCCCCTAAGCTTTTTCAGAAATCTATTAATAGCAATATGATTAGCTTGCAGGCAAATACATATGAAAGATGTTTTCAAAGAGTAATTAATTGAGCTAAATCATACAGGTATACTATCGCCATTCATCAAGCTTATTATTATTATTATTATTATTATTATTATTGTTATTTTGAGACAGAGTCTTACTCTGTCACCCATGCTGGAGTGCAGTGGCGCAATCTCGACTCCCTGAAACCTCCACCTCCCAGGTTCAAGCAATTCTCCTGCCTCAGTTTCCCAAGTAGCCGGGACTACAGGCCCACACTACCACCCCTGGCTAATTTTTTGTGTTTTCAGTAGAGATGGGGTTTCACCATGTTTGCCAGGCTGGTGTCGAACTCCTGACCTCAGGTGATCTGCCTGCCTCGGCCTCCCAAAGGGCTGGGATTGCAGGCGTGAGCCACCACACCCGGCAGTTGAGTGTTTGTTATAGTCATTTGTTTAAGTTTCTCTTTTTTTTCTTTTTCTTTGTTTTCTTTCTGTGTGTATGTGTGTGTGCATGCCTGTGTGTGTTTGTGTACATAGTTGTGTCTGTGTGTTCCATGTTGTTCAGTTACAAGAACCACACATGCAGTAGAATGGGACATGACTATCTGTGACAAGTAGAAGGCAACGTAATCAGTGTGGTTTGGGAAAACAAAGGTAGAAAGCCAATGAGAAAAGAGCTTGATTGCCATCGCTAGGAGCCCAGTAGCTCCCAAGGGATGTGAGATATGGAGAGGCAGTGGATGTGGACGTTTGAGAGAGATAATCATTTGAATAACTTGAACTTCTTTCTTTATTTGCAAATGCTTACTACACACCCTCATTCCTCACATCATTCATTGAGAATCACTACTCCAAAAAAGGGATTGGCAGGTTTTCATTTTGTTGCAACAGGCCAGGTTGCAACAGGTCAGTTAGATGCTTTTCATATCCACCTCTACTTTTATTTCAAATCTTTATATACTCTGTTTGATGTTTCCCATCATAATAGTAACTTCACTCTCAGCAACTGATCTTGCTCTTTCAATCGTGAGGTAAACAGAAGTGATCAGAAAGCAGCCTCAAAACTTTCTGTTTCTAGTTTCACCTTGATTTACTTCTCACAGGAAATTTTCTGTTTCTTTCCAAGGCAAATCTCCCCTTATTTCTTATTGATTTCTGTGACTCTTCCTGCAGCCTTCATCCTTCTCATTTCTCCCTACTGATACTTTCTCAGATTGATGAGTTATCCAAGAAGAAATATCTCCATCAGTTCTAAGCCTCCCACCAGGAGCTACTGCCTTCTATTTTTTTTTTTTTCCTTTCGTAATCTGGCCAAAACAGATTTTTGTATTTCTTGTCTCCTTTTCATTTCTAAACACATTGAAAACTGATTGTTACTGATACTGTTTTGCTAAATGTCACAAGAACATGCTCATCACTTAAAGTAAACACTTATTAATGTCTTTTATTGACCTTTCTATGTATTTGCTATTGTCGAACTCTTTGTTTTTAACTTTCTCTTCTTCCATACTATCATCTAGTTTCCTGTCTTTTGATGAATTTTAGTCTCTTTCTATTACTTTCCTCACTTGCCTGTTAATAAAATATTTGTGCTTTCTTGGGATTTTACTCTGTCTAATTCACATATTATCCCAGCCATTGCCATAGATATTAAATTAGTGTCTGGACTTGGACTTCACATACAAACACTAAAGAAGCATCTGATGAATAAGTAGATAATTAAATAGTTATTAAGCTACATGGAGTTTTACACCCCTATATGCTTAGAATTATCTCTTCTCTCCTTTTATTTTTTGTCATATCCTCGTAAAACTTTAGCTATTTTTCCCTGTTGTAAAAACTGACAGTAATTTCTTTGCAGTCTGGAGTGTAACAACTTCAAAAATGTGTTGTCATGTATATTCCTGAGAGAAAAATTTGACATACTTTTATAATATGGTTTATTGCTATTAAATGGACAAGAGACAAAGTCAGAAGCTATTTAGATTTTTATTCATTTCATTTCTGTTAATCAGATAAGTCTTCTCCTCTCACATTATAGACCTCTCGAGGTAATCACTAGATATGTGTGCAAATGTGTCTGACCTATGTATGCACATTAGTGATTTCTAGGACTAAAGTTTTTAAAGTTTAAGGACAGTTTCACAGACATGTCTCTATTGACTTGCAAGAATAAGTTAAAGTTTTAAAAAGTTTTATTTAAAAATGTATAATTATATATATCCATTATTAAAGTGGAATAATAATAGAACTCTATGTAATAAAGTGACAAAATATGTTCATGTTTAATAGTATAAATTAAAGAAAAGTAAAGTCATAAAATAAGAACTATAATGCCCATGAAGAAGATACTCCAGTAAAATGACTGTTGTGTGTTACCCCAACAATGAAAAAAAATCTGTGCTGTTTTTTTAACGCTAATATAATTAATATATTATATGCAACTGCTTTTGGACTATTTAAATGATTTGATCTTACAAATCTTGCCTGGTTTTGTTTATTTTCCACATATTTGGGATTATTATTATCTAATATACAGTAATTTATTCATGTCTACACATCAGAATATTAGAATATGTACAATATTTTGTATATTAGAATGTAATACAAAACTTTAAAAAATGTAAATGGAAAACATTTAGTAACTTTTTGATATTTTTCTCCCTTCATTTAGAAAATATGCTAAAAATTTCATTAAAAATTATGTATTGAAATCCTCTATAATACATATTCAAGGTTTTACTTAAACATTTAAAAATTAACTTCAGAAATGAATTTCTGTGAAAGGATCTAATTATTCTGTTCAGTGTAACTGCTATAATTCACAGGACAAGTATTTTAAAGATACATAATTTAATATTTTACTTATTACCAAAATAATGGCACAATTAATCATTATGACAAGACTATTATTAAAAACATTAAAATGTTAAAAGAGTCTTTCCCATATAATTTCTTAGACATAAGCATTTTTTTCATGTTTGTGACATTCTGTTGCCAGCAACACTCATTTTTCTTTTATTTTCCAAATAACGTTATAAATTTTAGTATAAATTTTCAACATGGTCATTTAAGAGAAAAAAATGCAAGTCAAAAGCACCTTGAAGCGTGAGTTGTTTGGACAGCTTTGGTGTGATATCAATTCCATTCTTCAACCAGCCAAGCTGAGGCTTTGGTATGCCCTCTGCATGGCACCTAAGACTGGCAGTTACCCCAGGCTCTCTAGCCTGACTCTCTGGATACACCCGGATGACTGGAGGAACTAAAGGAAAAAATGAAAGAGAAAGTGAATTAGTGATTCATATTTTCTATTTAATTTTCCAAAAGAAACAAAAATTGCAATAAGATAAATAATAAATTATATATTTTAATGATGCTATACATTTCTACAGATTGTAGTTTCCAAATAGCATTATCCACTGAAATGTACCAGTGTTAACTGGATAACAACTATTCTGGGATTTTGCTAGGGAAAATATAAGGTGAGCCTGGAATACCTTGTTTCAGCAATTAAAGAAGTCCTCAAAGAATGATGAGGCATACCAAAAGGATACAAAAACCAGTTAAATAGACTCCAATTTGCTAAATAAGGGACAATTTGAGCACTGAAATAATTAGTAATTACAAGGGAGAATAAGAAATTAAATAAAACTGAATTCAGTTATATAAATAAATGAATGAGTATAAAATGAAAGGAAAATAAAATCTTTTTATTATAGCCTGTTAGGAAATTAATAACTCCATTTACAATAGTATCAAAAAATAAAGTATTTAGGAATAAAGTTCACCAAAGAGATGCAAAACTTTCACACTAAATAATGTGAAACTTTGTTGAAAGAATTTAAAGAAGACCAAAATAAATCCGAAGACACCTTGTATTCCTGGATTGAAAGAACTGATTGGTAACATGGTACAAATTGGCAAAGGCTTTTGGTAAAGTTATCATACTCCTAAGTTGACAAAGACAAATAAAGGAAATACGAAGGTACAAGGTAATTCTTATCAAAGTTCTCACTGCATT
Organism: Colobus angolensis palliatus; assembly: GCF_000951035.1. NCBI lineage: Eukaryota > Metazoa > Chordata > Mammalia > Primates > Cercopithecidae > Colobus > Colobus angolensis. The sequence goes on along the minus strand of NW_012118487.1, from coordinate 26,297,392 downwards.
TTTTTTCGAGAAATTAAATAACTTATCCTCAGATAAATGTGAAATTACAGGAAACCCCCAAGTGGTGAAAAAAAACCTTGAAAAAGTACAAAGCTATGGGGCTCATACCTGCTGATTTCAAAACATACAATGAAGCTACAGTAATCAAAGCAGTGCAATTCTAACACAAAGATGGAATAGACTTGAGAGTGTAGAAATAAATATACATTGATGGTCAATTTTTTTTTCAATCATTCTGGGACAATTGGAAAACCACATGCAAGAAAATAGACCTGAACTCCTACCTCATACCATAAAAAAATTTGAATTCAAAATAAATCAAATACTTAAATGTAGGAGTTACAACAATAAACTTTCAGAAGAAAACATTGAATAAATGTTGCTGATCTAGGAGTGGACAATGGTTTCTTCTAGATATGACCCGAAAGCACAAGCAACAACAAAAACAAAATAAATATATTAGATTTTGTAGTGCATCAAAGGATACTATTTTTAAAAGGTATAAATACAACTCACAAAATAGGAAAAGATATTTGAAAAGTCTGACGGTATCCAGAATACATAAAGAAATGTTACAAATCAGAACTAAAATGGCAACAACTCAATTAAAATTTGGGACAAATAAATTGAATAGTCATTTCTTCACTGAAGACATATAAATGGCTAATAAACACATGAAAAGATTCAAAAACTTAAAAAAAAATCAAAAAGAGGGAAATGCAAATCCAAACCACTACATGTTACCACTTCATACCCTCTGGAATGGCTATTTAAACCAATAAACAAAAATCAGAAAATAACATGTTGTTGGTGGAGTATGTGGAGAAACTGGAACTCTTTCACATTGCTGGAGGGAATATAAAATGATGCAGCCACACAATAAAAATGCACTCTACTGCATTTTTAAATACTAATGCATTATACAACATGAATATTGGAGGTATTATGCTAAGTGAGAGGAATCTGACACAAATGTTTATATTATATTAATTCATTTATAAAACGTTCAGAATGGGCAAATCCATAGAGACAGAAAGCAGATTGGTTGTTGCTAGGGACTGAGGAAAGAGAGGAAAGGGAAATCACTTCTTAATGGACATGAAGTTTATTTGGGGGTGACAAAAATGTTCTAGGCTTAGATAGTGGTGATGGTTACACAACATTGTAAATATATTATAAGTTACTCTATGGTTCATTTAGGCACAGTTAAATGGCATGTGGATTTTATCTGAATAAAAAAGGAAAGGCAAAGAAGGCCAATGAAACACTCTAGACTGAAAGAAATGAGTTATAAGAAATGAATAAAATATGCAAATCAATATTGGGTCCTGGACTCAGAAAAATAAGCTATAAAGTGTATTACTAAGAGAATTGACAAAATTTAAATATGGTCCCTGTATTGGCTGGGTCCAGTGGCTCACGCCTGTAATCCCAGTACTTTGGGAGGCTGAGGCGGGTGGATCACCTGAGGTCAGGAGTTTAAGAACAGCCTGGGCAACATGGTGAAACCCCACCTCTACTAAAAATACAAAAAATTTAGCTGGTCATGGTGGCGCATGCCTATAATCCCAGCTACTTGGGAGGCTGAGGCAGGAGAATCGCTTGAGCCCGGGAGGTGAAGGTTGCAGTGAGCCAAGATTGTGCCATTGAACTCCCGCCTCAAAAAAAAAAAATATATATATATATACACACACACACACATATATTATATATATGTATATATATATAGTCCCTGTATTATATATTGAGACACTACTAATGTTACATTTCCTGATTTGATAATTGCATTCTGATTATGTAAAATAATTTTCTTTATAGAAGTCACTCACTGAATTAACTAGTGATGAATACAATCTCAAACATTTTTGCAATCTTTTATATATATATAAAATCATTGATATTAAAATGAGATGTCTTAAATACAGCATTAGGCATAATTATAGAAACACTCAACAATTAAAAGTGAGATGTGGATTAATTGATAACTTTCTAGTAATGTTGAAAAAAATGATAATTATTGATTCTGATTATCTTCCTGACTAGGACTTAAAATCCTGGAAAAGTTTATGGAAAGCGTTCTCAGAAACCATAAGTAACTTAGGGACAAAATGAGGAATGGCAGAATGAGTACAGAAGAAACTTTAAGGCTCATGGAAGTGAGCTACAGCTGTTTCTCCCTCAAGAGTAGTTCCCAAAGGAGGTAAAGATTCTGAAGTCAGAGTTGATTACTAGTCAAGGGTATTTTATTTCTGTCTTTTTCTGACATGTATACACACATATGCATGTGTGTGCACATATAATTTAAAAAATAATAAGACATCTTGAGAGGTTTTGTATTTTTTTTCTTTTAGCCATTAATTAATTCAGTGTGTGTTTCTTTAAGATCTGGCCCTGTTGCTACATTGAATCAAATGTAGTGATTTATCTCTTGTACCTTACCAGACCCCAAAACTTCTGGGAAGCCAGGATTATGTATTTATTTATGGTTTACAAATACATGCCAATATCAGGGAATCAGCTGATTCTGGTAGGCAGTCTCAACTAAAGTAAATGGGCTTAGTATTTTGGTCCCACAATAATTGTGGCTGGAGATCCTGGCATAGTAACAGTTTATCTGTACTAGGTCACTAGTTGCATTGCATTTAATTGGCCACAAAATGTCTAAAGATTCATTGCAAGATCTCTGGTACCTCCCAGTGCCTGACAGTCATAGATGGAATACCGCTGTTAAAGAACCTATTGTCTTTATAATTAAAATAATTTTGAAAATGGTTTATGAAATCAAGTTTGCTGAATGCAACAAAATATCTCAAGGCTTGCCTCAAGAAAATACAAACTTAACCAGTAAAAAATAAAAACAACAGTCAAGTTTTAAAAAGCCACCAAATTCTAGTAACTGGAGTTATTACTCATCTATGCTTCCTGTGATTAAACAGTTGATAGCTAAACATAAAAAGTTAGGAAGTTATACACCATAATATTGTAATTAAAATAAATCAACTAGAAATGCTATAATATTTTTAAATGACAAAAACAGAAATTATAAACTGAATGTTTGTATTTAACTCCAGATTAGATACAGCTGAAGAAGAAAGGAGCTAATAGAAAGTTAAGTCAGAAAAAAATCATATCCACAATAAAGCACAGAGGTACAAAACACAGAAAATACAGATGAGAGAGTAAGTGAATACAGAATAGATTAAGAATACCTTACTGAAGTAAAAGAAGAGAGCAGTATTTGAAGAGGTAACCATTGTGATATTCTCAGTTCTGTGTAAGACATCAAACCAGTGATTCCAAAAGCCTAAAGATGATGGACTTTCTTAAAAAAGGCGATATATAGACATTACAGTAAAACTATAGAATACCAAAGAAAAAAAGACAAATCATAAAAAGCAACCCCGAGAAACAAAATGGCATACCAAGAAAGTCAGACTGATAGCTAAATTCTTACAGAAATGGTAAAAACTAAAGAGAACAAATTATAGACAGCTTTATGCCAACACATAACTTTAAATAAAATGAACAGATTTCTGGAAACGCAAGCATCTAGCAGAACCTACACAAAAAGTAGTACAAAATCTAAAAAGTCTTATAACATTTAAATACATTTAATTTATTTAAAAACTTTTAATCAAAGAAAACTTTAGAACTTTCCCAAAATAAAGTAAAAATAACACCAATCTTATACAAACTCTTTTAGAGCATAAAACGGGGCTAGAGGCATCTCTTTGGTAGTGTTTAAATATCCCTATCAGTTGTTGACACTCCTGTCTTCAAAAGATAGAGGCTAATTGTTCTCACGTTACACATGGGACCTATGGGCTGGATTTAATGATGTACTGTTAATGAACAGAGCTGTGGTCAAGTAATGGTGCATAACATCCAGGATTAGGTCATAAAAGGTATTGCAATATTTTCATTGTTCTCTTGCTCTTGTGGAATTCAACTGCCACGTCATAAGATACTGAATCAGTCTTATGGGGATGCTTATATACCAAGGGACAGAGAGAGGCCCCATGACAACAGCCAGCAAAAAACTAAGGCCTCCTGCCAATAGCCATGTGAGTGAGTAATCTTGGAAGTAGACATGCCAGCCCCAATCAAGCTTTCAGATGACTACAGCTCTGACCAACATGTTGATTGAAATCTCAGAAAAGACCTTGTGCCAGGATCACCTAGCTAAGCTGTTCTCAAATTATTTGGTTATTTAAATAAATTTTTTAATTATTTAAATCATTTCCCTGTTTACTACTGCACATCTCGATTTTCCTGTTATCTCTAAGAGCATAAATGTTTGTTGTTTTAAGCCACTAATATTTTAGCTAATTTATTATGCAGCATAGAAAACTAATAAAATCCCTAGCTTTTTAATGAAGTCAACATAAACTTGATATTGAAATGTGACAAGGCATCCGAAGAAAGAATAATTAGTGGTCAATGTCACCCATGAAAATAGATGAAAAATTCCTGTACAAAATACTATCAAACAAAATTTATCAGAATACTAAAATGGTAATATACCATAATATATTGAGTTAATTATAGACATTCAAAAAATCACTGAATTTAATTCACCATATTAACAGTTTAAAGAAGTAAAATTGTGTGATATTTTCCATAATTGCAGAAAACTCATTAACTTTTAGAAAACAAAAAAAGAAAGTATTTTCTTTATTATGATAAGGGTTATCTTAAGCACTTGTAGATGGCATAGAGTCAATTAAAATACAAAAGATTCTTTAGATGAATTGTGATAATAAGGGAATTTGGTCAGTTTGCATGATACAAGTTTGCATATTTGTAAATATCAGTAACAAAATATTTCAAATACTTTAAGTTTAATAAAGGAACAAATATATTAACTATCTATAAATATATTTAACACATGGTGCTCAAACCCTTTGTAAAACATTCTGAAACATTATTTAAAATGTGATTGATAAAAATGAAATAAGACTAAAATCAATGGAATAATAAACCATGTTCATGGTAGCTTTAGTTATTATTGCCTCTAGTTACCATTACATTAATTTCAGCCATCAAATCTTTTTTCATTTGCATTCCCATTCTACAAAATTGGTAAAACTCATCTTTGTAGAAAAAATCCAAATATAGTACCACTTACCAAAATGCTCATTTTGTTCATTTAATTAGTCATATATTGATTACTTAATATCTGTGATAAACTGTAAACTGTTAGGTTGACACAGATGGACAACATATGTCTCATACTCTCAAAGTATGTGCTGTTCAATAATGAAAACCAGGAAACAATAATTGTAACAGAACACTTTATGTCCTGTAATAGAGTTGAAAGAGGTGTGGTAGTTATAGAAAAACCGGAGTTATCAACACAAAATGCTTTAAAGGAAAATGAGCTGAATTTTGAAGTGTTTAGGGGAGTATGACATGCAGTGTAGTGAATATGGTTGTGGGAGAGACATTTTCAGCATATGCACCATGCTGAATCTTTTATATTTTTCCAATGAGTGTATGCCTCTTGAACTTGAGTTATGTCATAGGTAGTTAGATATACATCACATGCAATTGTATGGACAGTCAATTACCCAGTTTACCACCAAAAAAGCTATGAGAGAAATCCTGCTTTCATTCAGTAAATCTACATGTATCAATTATCTACAAGTGCCAGGCATTCCAAGAACATTATAATTGTCATTATAATGTACTAAACTCTGTAGGAAATGATTCAGGAATTATGTAATGATGGACTTTTAATTGTATAATTTTCAGATGATCATGCTATGTAAATTTTTGAGGTTAGATAAGAATTTGAATACACTTGAACAAATGGTTTAGACATTTTAATTCCAATATCAAAAAGCATACTGTCCTTTCCAAGAAAAATTAACAAGCTATCTTTATTATAAATATTAAATCTATTCACACTGAAAGCAAATAGTTCTGGACAGCTGAATTTTTTTAATTGCAGAGAGTGCTACCTTTCCATACTTAATATTGAGAATGCATATCATTTTTATGAAAGTGCTCCGCAAGTGAATTCGAGACCTCGGATTTGGAAAATTCCCTGCTAATGAAAATATGTTTATTTGTTGTCATTTAAAGACATTTTGACTGAGACAAATGATTTTGAGTCTTTATTCTGCTATTTAGTAGTTATGTGATCTTGAGGTCATTTTCAAACATTTTTGAGTCTTTGTTTTCTTATAGGTAAAATAAATATTGGACCATATTTTAAGGTTTTGAAAATCAAACAGAATTGTAAAAATAAAGAGTTGTATATTGCAAAGCAATATATATTGTCAAACAATAAATATCATCCAGCAATATAGGATATGATATATATGATTAATAATAGGCTCTTTGAGAGAAGAGGTTTGCCTTATTTAATCATTAAATTCCCTGATGTAGCTGAGTGACTGGTGTAATGAAGACCATGAAGAAAAGTTCCACAGGATGTATGTTACAGGCTTATCACACTGATTCCTTTCTCACATTTACAGTTTAGCATTTGCTAGTTAGAATGGCCATGAGAGTATATGTAACACACAGTGTCCTTAATAAGACTATGACTTGGTAAATAAAGGAGAGGACTCTAGTTCTCTGTCAAAGAAGTTTCTGCAGGAGATATCAAAAGACAAGAACAAGACATAAAAGTTTTGTTCACCTGGACCATTTGCTCTCTGGTTAATGCATGTATTTTAAACTATCTGATATCCTTTTCTTTCAGCCATCAGAATGACAATAAAAAACCAGAAGGTCCAAAAACAATCTGAGACTCTATTTGGTGATTCAAATATAGTGCAAAGTTAATTTCATCACTCTTATTTTTTATTTTCTGGAGGATCCATTGTATATACAAATTTAATTGACTATTGAATAAGTGCCAATCTTCCAGATTTACTGAAACTATAAAAGTAATGCAAACCAAGACTAGTTAAAGCCACCACATCAGGACTACAGCCGATCACCCCACTGGCTTCTTAGTTCTCTTTCCCAGCTATACTCTGGAAATATTAAACTAGATTCATGTTAACTACACAGAGAAAAATGAGGCAGGGGAAGTTGTCTTCAGAAAGGCCCCAATAACCCTTAATGTCCATAGTTGGGTCTGTATCCTGTACATCGCCTTTAATATTTTTAGAAGCAGAAAACTAATAAACTTTCAAAGCTCTAAGTACAACAAGAAATCTGCTGCACCCTTCCTGCCATTCCTCATTCAAAAGTGTTAAAACATACACAAGCTTGCACAGTGACAAGGGGTAAAACCAAGTTCTGATTTTATTCCTTTCCTTGAGGACTACTTAAATGATTTTTTTTTTTGAAATACTAAATACACTTTCAAAAATAATTCTCCTAGTATTTCTGTGCCTGCTTTCCTGGTGACATAAAGCACATGCTGAGGCTTTCCTGATGTATCTAGAACAGAGTAGTTATTGCAGTATTTTATTTTATTGAAGGTTAAAACAAATAACTTTTTAAAGAGATATGTTAACATAGTTATGGCACTGTAAGGGGTGGAGTAAAAAGACTCTTTAAAATATTTAGACTAATCTGACTAATCTCTAATCTCTTAATAACTAGAGTTAGGAGATGAGCTTTTTAAAAAAGACATATAGGGAATCAGAATAGATATTAATAACAACTCTCAATAAATATTTAGTAAGACAAAGTTTGTCTCGCCACAGGATTTGTAAGGATCAATTCTTGTTGCAACAGTCTCTGGAGTAGCAAAAAATTGAAACAGCCTAAATCTGAGAATTAGTTTGGAAGGAAGCACATAAATCACCTCAATAAGAGCAACAGATGACACATTATTCATACTGGAAAATATACATATTACGTGGGCCACTTATATTGTCACTGACACACCCCAAAGGAAACCTTTTTAGATAAGATGTTCAATTTCCTCTGCCTTCCAAGCTGCTTCTACTTTACTGATGTACTTATGAAGAGACAGAAAGAAAACTAGTGAATAATAATTTTTGTCACATGAAACGTTAATTCTCATATAGATTATATATATGAAAAAATAATACTTTTATGTAATTGACATGTGTCTCACTTAGTTTATTGGTGTTAAGTGATTTTCTGAAAAGTGTCTCTTAACTCACATAGAATTGAAAGATAAGTGATTGGCATAACAACTATTTAACCTCAGTGACAAGCCACACATTTAAAAGTAGCTTCCTTTTCCCAGGATACATATTATGAAATATAAATGAGGATTGATGGCAGCCTGAATTAAGAAGTCAATAATCCTCCAGAGAACATTTTAAACCATTTGTTACAGTCATTTTTAGTTAGGAAGTGCACTCTATAAACTTGTCTTTTTCTTTCTATTGGCAACGCATGAAAAAAAAGAAACTGATAAAGACTACCAAATTGTTGTCACATTGAATTTAGGATCCAATTTGCATGGACTACCAAGAAAAGTTTTAAATAGGCTCCTAATATTTTATGCAAAAGGTGATACTTAAAGATAAGCTTCTATATACTCAATAACTCCAAATGGTATTTGATGTCTTGCTAATACAGCTCAGGAAATGCCTTCAACTTAAATAGTTTAAACTAATTGGGTTACTTTATATAATAATATCCAATACAATCATATAATATAAACATCAAATAATATATTATGTATATATTAATACAGAAACATTATTAAAAGTTGACATTACATATTATAATTTATTCTGCAAAAATGTAATCAAGTAAACTTCCATTACCTAAAATGGAAGGAGATACAAAAGGATGTAAATGTATATATTTTAGTCAAAAATTAGGTAAAGTATAAAATTTGATTTGTTTATTTTTGAGTTTTAAGATAATAATATATAGCTATTCACTGAGCAACTCCTGAGCACAGTACATTGTGCTGGTAACTTTCTCCATCACTCACTTATTACACATCACTTATTACACATCACTTATTACACATCACTTATTACACTTATTACTCCATCACTCTATATTACACATCCAATGAGTGATAGGTTCAAGTTGAAATTAGCCAAGTGGAGCATTGAAAAAAAATACATTCTTAGCACAAATTGTCTCAGATGGTCCTAATAGTATAATAAATGTCTTTATGAAAGTATCTACTGGAATTTGACTACTTGGCATCCACATTCATTAAATTATGATTTAGATTGTTAGCTCTAATACATAAGGCACATCAGAGATCCTGGAAAAAATCGTATTTTAAAAGTAAAGGTCAAATAAATTAGTGCATTTATAGTATTTCAGAGCAGTATTAACAATGCATCTCAAATATATGTAACTTTTCAAGGAAACTGAACTATTGCTCAGTTTTAAAATGACATCACCATTTAAATAAATCAAACAAATCTAATAAAATTGTATTTAGTTCATCTGATGGTTCTTAGAGCATCAAATGTAAATAATCAGACACTATATACAGATGACCAATTGCTCTAATAATACATAAGACTAGTACATTTTAACATTACACAAATTTAGAAATGAAAGTGAGGTTCTGATACTTAAAAAAAAATAGAAATGGAAAATGGAGGAAACTAAATAAAATAAAATATATTTACATTTACACAGGTTTTTCTTTCTGGAAACTTTGGTGTTTATATGGAATCCTTGTAAACATTTATCATCCGAAAACCATTATGTGTTTTATGACGATAGTAGGGAAAAAAGGAAAGGTAGATAGATATATATTTCTCAAAGGCCCATAGCAACTTAACTGCATTAGACTAAACCAGTACTTCTATCTACATTAGGAAGGATCTAATAGAATTCATTTAATGTAATGATGCTTCTGATCCAGTATTAGGAAGATTCTAATGTGGAATAAAGAAATCTCTGTAAAGCTAAGTCTTACTTTTTTTCTCATTCTTCATACTTTCATACACTGATCTTTCTTTAGAAGTTTCTGCATTATTGCTGGAGAGTATGGAGACAGCATAACCTGGCTGTTTTGGATGCCTGAATTTAGTCAAGAGATAGAGATCACTGACCCAATACAGTGACTTCATTCTAACTGAAAACAAAAATGAATTTAAGGTGAATCGTCAGGTCACTGGTAAGTAAATAACTAAGCACTGACTATTTTTTCCTTTTTCTTGGTGCTATTATCTTGTATTCTTTTGAAGAATTCTACCACGACTCTTCCACAAATTATTCACACAGCTGCAACTGTTAGAAAAGGTTCTAAGAAAGCTTGAGGGTAAGAATATAAATGTCTCTGAAGCAGTGCTGACTCACAGCAGCAGCTGGATGGTTCTGTTTGTATTATGACTTCCTTTGTCATTAAAGCAACTTTCTTATGAAAAATTACAGACTCGGTTTAATAAATATTTTAAATGCTACTGAGCTTGTCCAATGCCTTTTGTCTCTGACATTATTAAAGCCATCAATTTCTCTTTAACTTTGTCCCAAAGCAGTCTTTTTATATTCATGATTTTCACACTACCTCTCGTCAATATTACAAAACTCTCTGATCACATTATTGCAGTCTTCATGAAAGTGTAGAAGTTGCAACAAATGTTGGAGACAAAATATAAATTAAGAGCAACATTCTTAGGATCATAAACTTCGGTGAGTTGTTTTATCGGGTCTTCCTATTTATCCTGTGACATTGTAAGAAATTACAACACTCTAACCCAGTTTAAAAGAGATAGTTCACCCTAGTTTAATTAACTTAGTTGGAGTCTACTGATCTTTAAAGTTAGTGGCCTTTTTAATCCTCAATTTTAAAGTCTCAGAAGTCATCATTTTAAGAAATTCTCTCTGAAACACAAAAGAAAATATAACAAAAGTATTTAAGATGATAATACATAAGATGCTGTTTCTCTAAATCTAAAGAAAAGAAAGAATAAATAAGAAAAAAAAAAACATAGCCTGGCACATGCTGGATGCTGGTTTCTTTTTGACAGATTTTATTTAATTTTATTTAATGTATATCTAATTTAGAGATCAGGAATTCGCAAAGTGATTATTTGAGGCAGGAGTTGTGTAGCTGATATATTACAGTAACCTCCTCCTAAGCAGAAAATTTGAATGCATCCCTAACACTTTCTGCTATGCTGTAAGGGATAAAATATCCCATTTCTGAGTCCTGATTTCTCCATTTATAAAATGTGAAACTCTTCTGAGTATTAAATGGATTAAAGGAAATACTCTCTGGCAAATTCCCAGCCCATTGCTAGGCACGAGTCAGCAAGCAAAGTTTAGGTGTCTACTCACATGTTTTGTTGTTTTTGAAAATAAGAGTTTTTTGTTTTTGTTTTTGTTTTTGTTTTTGTTTTTTTGCTGGTTACACAGAGAATGTCTAAGACTTAATAAGAGGAATGGAAAATGTGTTTAATTTCACTTGTCAATACCAACTGATTAGTAGAAATAAACTTCTTAGAGATGGGAATTGAACCTGCCTGAGCCCATGAACTGGCTCAACAGGAAAGAAAACTATAATTGATCAGCAATGTCTATCAGGACTAGAGGGAGGCAAGTGGAAGCATGATGTATTCCAAACTGGTTTAATGTTCCAGATGTAAATATAAACCCTATCTAAATACAATGTAGGAATAGATTTATTCAAAACTGTATCTAAACATATTTTGAACAGATCAAACACCTTCTCAGCTCTTTTTTACTCACATTTGCACCTCAGTAGTGTGCATGTGTATATATGCCCTATAAATAGGCAATGTTTGCAAACTAGAAGGTAATGAAAATATTGCATTAGGGTTTAAACATTAAAAAAATTGTCTTTCAATATTATATTAAAATGTGTTACAAAATATATATGATTCTGGAAGCTTTTGCTTATAAATGTTCTCACAGCTAGTTCTCTAGCTAGCCTTATCTTCTACCACCATTTGTATAAGAAAATATAACATGCCATGAATCAGACAGGATTACTCAAGAGGAAGATTTTGATTAAAACCTGTAACTGACTAGCTATGTGATTTTCGGACACTCACTCTAACTCTGTGAGTGCATTTACTCATTTGTAAAATGAACATTAGGAGGAAAGAATAAGACAACACTTTAAAATATAAAATACTATGCAGATAGAAATGAATTCACGACAATATTGTTGAAGATCCTTTCAACAGAGTAAATGATAAAAATTAATAATATTAGATAATTTTACCCAGGAAGTTTTATTGCAAACTAACATAGGTAAAAAAGCAAAAAAAAAAAAAAAAAACCCTAAGATTTAGTGGGTTATATTATCCATATTTATACAAACTTAGTTAATTTGTAATTCTCTGTAACCGATTATATATTCTTTTTATCCTGGATTAAGTTCATTTTATCAAAATGAAGTAATTTCTTTAGAAACTGCCTAATTTGTCTTAGAACAATTTCTATATAAACTGATCAACTGAGAGTTATAAATATAATTTCCTAATTTCAGAATGAGCTTCATAGTGGGAATTGTACATGAAATCTACTTGTACTTGGAAGTTGTCATGTAATACCAAAATATAAGATGAATTTAATAAAGTCATGTGTATTAATAATTTTTGAGAAAGCACTCTCAAATAAAGCAATAGTTCCCTTGTTTGAATATCATCACTTCATACTTTAACCAACAACAACTTTCAAAAGAAATCTTTAAATTACAAAACTACAAATAAAAGAGCAGCCTTAAAAATATGTATAAATTATAATAAGCCTAAAAGTTGCTAAACAAAGATAAAATATTTCTGCACCCTATTTATATAATTTATTATGTATTTTTTTCTCATTTTTTATTATTAATTATGCTATAACTTTTAATCTTAAGTCTTCAAATCTATAAAAAGTTTCATGACAAGCATACTAAACTGGCTAACCCTAAATGGAGGAGAGTTATGCTGTTATTTTACACTTAGTAAAATTTAAAATGTTTAGAATATTCCTAAATTGACAGACATTAGCATAGTTAATTTTCCCTAATCAAAACCTAGTATTTTTTATCATTTTATAGAGGCATGAAGCAAAGATCATCTTTGCCTCATCTAAAATCATGGGTCACATGAAACCAGACCAATCAAGGCTGGAGGTCCAAACTCAGAAAGCTTAGAACGTTTAGCCTTAGAAAGTTCAGTCATGTACACCCGGAAACTTCCTGAGCTTTCTGAGTCTGAATAAACTATCATAAAGCCAGTATAATAACAGTAATCTAAGGATAGTTGAAAAAAAAAAAAAAAAGACAAATCGTGCTTGTAGAGAAGTCATTAAAATGATGCTGAAAAGTGAAATTATTCAGGTGGGTTATCACTTTTTTCTTTTTTTATGTCTATGTTATTAATTTCTCAAGGCATCTGATATTTGTTACAAATACATAATGTAGAGTACATAAAATATTGTCTTCCTTCACCATAGATTTGGAAATAACCAGGTTTAATCCTTTAATATGCAAATATATTTATATTTGCTAAAGTTTTACTTACTCTAACCCATTGTAAAGAATAAAGAAAAATATTTTTCTATAGTAAATAACTCATGAAGAACATATAAGTCAAAAACTAGTATGTACCCAATGAATAGAATAAAACTTCATGTGCAAAATATAAAAGCTGAAGGATTTCTGATTGAAACTGTAACAATGGTGAGGATTTTAATACATGCTTTAAAAAGAATTTAACAAATGAACTAATTAAGAATTAAGCAAGAATAAAGAAGATCTTAACTCATTCAGTGTGTTTGAGATATACTACAGATAGACAGATGTCTGGATGGCTATTATACCGGTGATCTCATGTTATTCATTTTAAAATTCATATTTGGTCCCAGTAAGAGTGGGGTTTTGTTCAATTTCATAATAGTTGGTTCTGAAAAGTATCTGAAAAAAATTCAGCTATCATTCTTAAAAATTCTAAATTACATATAATGAATGCTTAGTTTTAAAATACTAACTTGGCCGGGCGCGGTGGCTCAAGCCTGTAATCCCAGCACTTTGGGAGGCCGAGGCGGGCGGATCACAAGGTCAGGAGATCGAGACCATCCTGGCTAACACGGTGAAACCCCGTCTCTACTAAAAAATACAAAAAACTAGCCGG
>NW_012118487.1:26277170-26282768 GCF_000951035.1 Colobus angolensis palliatus | reverse complement strand
AAAAAAAAAAAAACATAAAAATGTGGGCAAATGCACCAAAGAGACACTTTTTAAAAGAAGACATTCATGTGGCCAACAATCATATGAAAGAAAGCTCAGCATCACTGATGATTAGACAAATGCAAGTCAAAACCACAATGAGATACCATCTCACACCAGTCAGACTGGCTACTATTAGAAAGTCAAAAAACAACAGATGCTGACGAGGTTGTGGAGAAAAAGGAATGCTTATACACCGTTGTTGGGAGTGTAAATTTGTTCAGCCATTGTGGAAGACCCTGGGTGATTCCTCAAACACCTAAAAATAGAAATACCATTTGACACAGCAATCCCATTACTGGATATATACCCAAATGTATATAAATCATTCTATTATAAAGACACATGAATGTATATATTCATTGCAGTACTATTCACAATAGTGTAGGCACGGAATCAACCTAAATGCCCAACAATGATAGACTGGGTAAAGAAAATGTGGTACATATACACCACGGAATACTATAAAGCCATAAAAAGAATGAGATTATGTCCTTTGCAGGAACATGGATGGAGCTGAAGGCCATTATCCTTAACAAACTAGCACAGGTACAGAAATCCAAGTACTGTATGTTCTCACTCATAAGTAGGAGCTCAATGATGAAACAAATGGACACATAGAGTGAAACAACACACAACGGGACCTTTTGATGGGTGGAAGGGAGGAGAGAGAGGGTTAGGAAAGATAATTAATGGGTACTAGGCTTAATACCTGGGTGAGGAAATAATCTCTACAACAAACCTTCATGACACACGTTTACCTATGTAACCAACCTGCACTTCTACCCCTGAACTTAAAATAAAAGCTTAAAAAAGAATTTTTTTAACATCAAAACAAGACAAAACAGGGTTATGACCTACCACCAATTTTCACTATTATTCAAAATTGCTTTGAAGTTTAAAAATATAAATATTGCATAATAGACAGCTTTGCAAGAGTTTATTTGCAGATGACATGATGGCTTACCTCTGAAACCCAGAAGACCAAAATCTAGAAGTTTTTTAACCAAAAGCAAATTAGGGTTCACAGACTTTATTATCTATCAGTATATATAAAACATACATTTTCCATTAAAAGCAAAATAAAAGTTCGAGAAAAAAATAGCAAGAAAGATCCAGATTCCAATTTTTAAAAATTATAATTATATTAAAGGTCTTAGAAAATAAAATAAGTGATCAACTGGTGTTTTTTTATTGACATATGTCTTAATTTAAAATAATTGCACACTTTTTAAAATGATGTTTAATGCAATTTTAACCAAAATATGGTCTACCTTTCCTTCCTTTTCCCTTTGTTTATTTTCCATTTTCCCTTCCTCCCTACTTCTCTCTTCTTCCCTTTTTCCTCTCTGTTTGCCCACACTTTCTTCTGAAAAAAGAATAAATGTGGGAAAAGTACTTAAAAATACTGATAGAATGAATAGTTTGAGTGCATTTGTTAATGTAAAGAATTCAGACTTATTTTAAAGCGATGTTAACCAAAATACATGACAACAGATCCATGGAGTTAATAGAATTGATACCAGAAATGGATGCGATTTGTATACTTGTAAAATTATTTCATATACAAACATGTAATAATTGTACATAACACAGAAAATAAAAATAAACACATAAGATATATAATAAAATATTACAGTGATTATTAAAATATTACATATAATGTGTGATGAAAAGAGAATATCAAACTATGGAGAATATATCATTTTATTCTTGGGTAGTATGTAGGAAATAGTTGGCCATTTTTCTTGGCAAACTAAAGCAGGAACAGAAAACTAAATACATGTTCTCATGTATAAGTGGGAGCTAATGATAAGAATACATGGACACGCAGAGGGGAACAACAGGCTATAGGGCCTATAGGACAGTGAGGGTGGGAGGAAAATGAAAATCAGGAAAAATAATTGGTAATAGGTTCAATACCTGGTTGAAAATAATCTGTACAACAGACTCCCATGACACAAGTTTACCTATATAACAAACCTGCACATGCACCACTGAGCTCAAAATAAAATTTCAAAAATATTATTAAAATTTTATTTTAATAAAATAAAAGTTAAAAGAGAGAGAGAGAGAGAGAGAGAGAAATAGGCCAGGTATGGTGGCTCACACCTGTAATCCCAGCACTTTGAGAGGCTGAGGAGGGCGGATCACTTGAGGTCAGGAGTTGGACACCAGCCTGGCTAACATGGTGACACCCTATGTCTACTAAAAATACAAAAATTAGTTGGGCATGGTGTTGCGGGCCTGTAACCCCGTTACTCAGGAGGCTAAGGCAGGAGAATCGCTTGAACCTGGGAGGCGGAGGTTGCAGTAAGCTCAGATCATGCCACTGCACTCTAGCCTGAGTGACAAGAGTAAGACTCCATCTCAAAAAAAAAAAAATAAAATAAAAAAGAAAAAAAGAGAGAGATATAGTCAATGCTACTGAGATAAGATTAGTTTTTATAACACAGTATGCAAAAATGTTATAAATCTTACTGGCAAAGGGATTGTAAATTAGATTGTAACCTAATTCTAAACAAAATTATGCAAAAGTAAAATGAACATTCAACATTCAGAGTTCATTATTTAGGAATGTATTCCTACAACTTTGGATGTTGGGGTTAATATTTCTTTAGTAAGACAAGAAGTTCAGTAGGACAAAAGAAATGTTTGATAAGTGGCATTAAATAAAATTATTCTGCATTGTGATTATTCAACAGAAATATATTAGATAACATATGTAAAATATGTGAAATGAAGAATCATTGTACATTTCTCCACTTGAATAAGTACTGCTACATATGAAAAGAAAAATTGGTCAAGGGTTATGAACAATCAATTCAAAGAATACATCAAAATGGCTGAGTACATTAAAACATACTCAAGTAATAATCAGTGAAATTAATTGTTTTAATGAGGAACAATTTTTCAAAATTAAGAAAGATTAATAGAAGGTATTTTGGGTGAGTTTATGGAAAAATGAACTTTCATACATTTCTTAATTTTGGGAGAATAAGTGGCTATAAAATTTTAGGATAGCAATATAGCATTATTTACTCATTTTTAAATGCATGTGATTTTTAATGTAGTGATTCTTCTTTGATTAAGCTAATCTAAAGAAATTAAAGCACTAGTATGCAAGTACAATGATGATTATGTACATAATTGTGTATAATAGTAACTTGGGAAATCTGAATCATCAATATTAAAAATAATGAATAGATTATCATACTATCATACTATGGAATATTATTAAACAACTAAAAATAATGAGCTAAGTTACATATATGGCATATATTGCCCAAAAATAAATTTAAGATATCTTAAAAGAAAAAAAATCCTGAGTAACTTATAGAGAATAAGCCCATATGTGAGGAACTAACGTGTGCATATGTGTTACATGTGCGCATATAACTTCTATAGAGGTACACTTTAAGGTTCAGTCATGTGTCGCTTAAAGATGGTGATGTCCGGCCGGGCGCGGTGGCTCAAGTCTGTAATCCCAGCACTTTGGGAGGCCAAGACGGGTGGATCACGAGGTCAGGAGATCGAGACCATCCTGGCTAACACGGTGAAACCCCGTCTCTACTAAAAAAAATATACAAAAAAACTAGCCAGGCGAGGTGGCGGGCGCCTGTAGTCCCAGCTACTCGGGAGGCTGAGGCAGGAGAATGGCGTAAACCCGGGAGGCAGAGCTTGCAGTGAGCTGAGATCCGGCCACTGCAGTCCAGCCTGGGCCACAGAGCAAGACTCCGTCTCAAAAAAAAAAAAAAAAAAAAAGATGGTGATGTCCTTAGGAGATTGCATTGCGTGCACAAACCCAGATGCCACAACCTACTACACACCTAGGCTATATGGTATGGCCTATTGATCCCAGGCTACAAACCTGTACAGCATATTACTGCACTGAATACCACAGGCAACTATAACATAATGGTATTTGTGTATCTAAACATATTGAAACATAAGAAATGTACAAAAAATACAGTGTTATAACCTTATGGGACCATTACATGGTTCGCTGTTGCCTGAAACCTCATTATGTGATGCATGACTGTATACTACTATTAATTCCTTTTCATGTATTTTCCATGTATATTGACCCAGCATTTAATTGCCAATAGTTTTCATTTATTTTTAGATGTTTTTTGATAAATATCACATAAAAATTTTAATCCAATCATTTAATTAAGGAGGAAATTCAAACCACATATATAAATTGTAATAAATATATTTGCTTTATTTTTTATATATTTTATGTTCATAATGTAGTTTACATTATTGCTATTCTTTTTATTTACTTTTTCTTATCTATACTGCACTGATAAAAGTCCCGTTTATTCCTTCCCTTTCAATTCTGCTTTTGTGTAATTCCTCTTTAACTATGATATATAAAAGCTTAATTTTTAAATTATATTAAGAAATTAAGTAACAGCTACTCTCCACAAAACATATGAGATGATCTCCATCCAGAATTGAGTTTTATATCTTTGCTTTCTCACTTGATGCTCCTCACATCCACTTTTAAAACCTAGAAAATGTGGCACATATACGTAATGGAATATTATGCTGCCGTAAAAAAGGATGAGTTCATGTCCTTTGTAGGGACATGGATGAAGCTGGAAACCATCCTTCTCAGCAAACTAACAAAGGAACAGAAAACCAAACAGCACATGCTCTCACTCATAAGTGGGAGTTGAACAATGAGAATACATGGAGACAGGGAGCAGAACATCACACACCATGGCCTGTCAGGGAGTAGGTGGCTAGGGGAGGGATAGCATTAGCATTAGGAGAAATACCTAATGTAGATGACGGGTTGATGGGTGTAGCAAATCACCATGGCACGTGTATACCTGTGTAACAAATCTGCACTTTCTGCTCATGTACCCCAGAACTAAAAGTATATATATATATATATATATACACACACACATATATATATATATATATATATATATATATATACGCACACACATATAGTGAAAACAGAAGTAGCAAAAACTCTGGCTCAATCACATGATATGGACCTGGGAATTCTTTTATTTTCCTTGCTTATCTAGGGATCAGAACTGAGGTCTACAAGTTGTCTGAGGTAAATAAGTGATTATAAGTAGCCACACAGACTTGAGCCATTGTCTTACTGCTTCTACTCTTAAAGTTATATTCATGCATATAAGTTTCTATTTACCTTTTGTTAATGTTAATATGTTATTTTTCTATCAGAAAGTTATTAACTTAAGTCTCACACCTTGTAAAAAATAAACTCGAAATGAATTACAAATGTAAATGTACACTGCAAAATTATAAGGCTTTTAAGAGAACACATAGACAAACCTCTTCAGTATCTAGGACTCAACAAAGAACTCAGACTGACAACCACACATCTACTACCATCTGATCTTTGACAAACCTGACAAAAACAAGAAATGGCGAAATAATTCCCTATTTAATAAATGGTGCTGGGAAAACTGGCTGGCCATATGTAGAAAGCTGAAACTGGATCCCTTCCTTACACCTTACACAAAAATTAATTCAAGATGAATTAAAGACTTAAATGTTAGACCTAAAACC
>NW_012118487.1:26260101-26276285 GCF_000951035.1 Colobus angolensis palliatus | reverse complement strand
GGCCTATTGTGGGGTGGGGGGAGGGGGAGGGATGGCATTAGGAGATATACCTAATGTAAATGATGAGTTAATGGTTGCAGCATACCAACATGGCACATGTATACATATGTAACAAACCTGCAGGTTGTGCACATGTACCCTAGAACTTAAAGTATTAAAAAAAAGAAAAAAAAAAGGACTCAGACTGACAACAAAGCACTATCCATTAAAGAGAAAAACATGATGAACAGACTTCACCAAAATTTAAAAGTTTTGTCTTGGAAAAAACCCTATGAAGTGGATCAAAAGACATGCTACAGAGTGGGAGAAATTATTTGTAAATCATGTACAACAAAAGAGTAGTATCTAGAATACATAAATAACTCCCAAAACTCACAGGAAAAAAAAACAAAAAACAAAAACAAAAACAAAACAAGTAACCCAACTGGAAAATGCCCAAAAGTGATGAAGGGGCATTTTACCCTAGAAGATATACAAATGGCAAATAATTTGTACATGAAAAGATGTTCAGTTTCATTAGCTATTAGACAAATGTAAAATATATGACAATAACATATCACCACACACCTATGAGAATGACCAAAATAAAACAGAGATGATGCCAAATACTGGCAAAGATGTAGAGAAACCGAATTACTCATACATTACTAGCGTAATGTGAAATAATCCAGGTATTTTGTCAATTTCTAAAGAAACAAAAAAAAAGCAACTACCATACCACTTGGTAATTAAACTCCTGATCATTTGTCCCAGAGAAATGAAAAACTGTGTTCACACAAAAGCTTGCACATACAAAGTTTTTTTGGGGGCAGCTTTATTTATAAAAGACAACTAGAATAAACCCATATGTTCCTCTGTAAATAAACGGTTAAACAAACTCTTTTACATACATACCATATAACACTACACAGCAATAAAAGCTATGAACTGTGGATATTTGCAATAATGCATATGGATATTCAGATAATTATGCTGAGTGAAAAATGTTTTATAAAACAATCCCAGAAGGATATACAGTGTATTATTCCATTTATGTAATATTCTTGAAATAATAAACGATAGAAAGGAAGAACAGATTAGTGGTTGTCAGCAGTGAATGAGTGGGTGGGAGTAGGAGAGAGCTCAGTGTGGCTCCAGAAGGGTGTCATTAGGGCCTTTGTGGTGATGAAACTCTTCTGCAACTTGACTGTATCAGTGTCAATATGTTGGTCTAACGTGCTACAGTTTTATCTTTCTGCATTGTTACTTAAAACCGCATAAGAATTTACAGTTATCTCAAAATTAAAATGTAATTGAATATTTTTGATCTATTTTAAAGAAACACGATTTACATCAGTAGTAAAGAGAAGTCCACCCTGAGTAGCTCAAAGAAAAATGCCATTCCACTGGAACTCTCAAAATGCTACTCTAACTTTCTCACTCAATCCTCTGTTCCTGGTCCCTAGGTACTCTTTGCATCCACACCGTTCCAGTTCCCTCTGATTATACTTAATATAGTTCACTGCTTTTCCCCACTACTAGTGGAAAAGTGGCTGCTGGCACCATCAATTCATAGAGGTCATCTCTCAATATGCCACCTTCTAGTTAAAAATAGCATGCTTCCTATAAGTTCATTTGAAAGCAATGAAGTCGCTATTCATGTAGCCCAACTAGAAAACTTGTAGCCCTCTGAGACTTTTCACTCTAACTCATTAGTAACTCTTACAACCAACTCCAATCCAGTTATTTATGGCAACATATTTATTCTCAATTTTATCTCTATTTTTCATATTTTTCTTCCTTCAGTTTAGGGCTTCACTATTTCTAGCCTTTGTGCAAAACCTGTAAACTGCTCTTCTTCTCAACAGGCCTGCACAAATCTATTCTTCATACTGCTGACAAAATTATTTTAAAATTGAAAGTATGATGTTGCAACTAATCTAACTAAAATCTGTTACTGAATTCTCCGTTTTTCAGATTAATATCCAAACTACTCAAAATATCCTTCATTACCTGGTCTACATTAGCCTCTCAAGATTTATATATGGTGATTCCCTTCATAAAAACCTGCATTGATGTTTCTAGTCTATATCCTCTCCTTTTTTCTCTTCCTACTTAGACTTCTTTTTCTAATAACTGTTAAATTTCTGATGACTCCTAAAATAACTCGTTTCCTTCTATTTCCTTCCCTCCTCCTCCCTGTTCTTTCTTCTCCTTTGCTTTCTCCTATTTCTTCTCTCTCTTTCCTTTTCTTCTCTGTTTTTCCCTACTTTTCTTCACTGTCCTTTATCTCTTTATTCATCCTCTACTCTTTCCACTTTTTAAATGTATGTTTTAGTTTTAAAATTTTCACTTCTAATTTCATTATTTTTGAACAGACATGCATTCACATGGTTGAAAAGCTAAAACATACAAAAAGTACACTGTGAAAAGTCTCCCTCTCATCTCTATCTTCTTGTTTTCTACTTCTCTCTCTTCCTGGAAGCAACTTAACAACTGTTAATGGTTTCTCATGCATTTTGAAGGAGATTTTATTTATAAACTGATATCTACAATTATGCATAATAAATATATAATATGCATGTATAATGTAGTCATGCCTTACTTAACGCAGGTGATACATTCTGAGAAATGTATTGTTAGGTGATGTCATCATCATGGGAAGTTCATACTGTACTTACACAAACCTAGATGCTATAGCCTATTACACACCTAAGCTATACAGTAGAGCCTATTGCTCCCAGGCTACAAACCTGTACAGTATCTTACCGTACTCAATACTGTAAGCTAAGCTTGTCCAACCCGCAGCCCCCAGGCCACATGCAACCCAAGACAGCTTTCAATGCAGCCCAACACAAATTTGTAAACTTTCTTAAAACATTATGAGATTTTTTTTGTGATTTTTTTTTTCTTTTAGCTCATCAGTCATCATTAGTGTTAGTGTAGTTTGTATGTGGCCCAAGATGATGATTCTTCCATTGTGGCCCAGGGAAGCCAAAAGATTGGATACCCCTGCTGTAGGCAATTGTAACACGATGATATTTATATATCTAAACGTACAAAACATGAAGTAGAAGTAAGATATAATGTAAAAGATGGTACTCTGTTACTGCTTTTAAGTATACAGTGCAGTGGTATTAAACACATTCATAATGCGCAACCATCACTATCACCTATCTCCATAACTCTTGCTATTGAAATTCTAGGCCGGGCGCGGTGGCTCAAGCCTGTAATCCCAGCACTTTGGGAGGCCGAGACGGGTGGATCACGAGGTCAGGAGATCGAGACCATCCTGGCTAACACGGTGAAACCCCGTCTCTACTAAAAACTACAAAAAACTAGCCGGGTGCGTGGCGGCGCCTGTAGTCCCAGCTACTTGGGAGGCTGAGGCAGGAGAATGGCGTGAACCTGGGAGGCGGAACTTGCAGTGAGCTGAGATCCGGCCACAGCACTCCAGCCTGGGTGACAGAGCGAGACTCCGTCTCAAAAAAAAAAAAAAAAAAAGAAATTCTGTAACTACTACACAATAACTACTTTTTGCCTCTATGATTTTAGACTCCTGAAAGTACCTCATATACATAGAATTATACAATATTTATCTTTTGTAGTTGGCTTATTTCACTTAGCATAATGTCCTCAAGGTTCATACATGTTGTAGCATATTGCATAATGGTCTTCCTTTTTAAGTCTGAGTGATGTAACAACAGCATGAGCCCAAGATTAGCAGCAATATGTGTGGGCTACATGGTCACATGGTGGCTATGCCCCAGCATTTGAAAGTGGCTTTTGATTTCTTTCTGCCCTCCAAACCGTGAACAATATTAAATATGCCTCCCCCTAAATGGAAACATATTTTCTGGACATAACACATTTTACTTCTCCATTTATCTATCAACAAACACTTGAGTTGCTTCCATATTTTAGCTATTGTAAATAATACTGTTATGAACATGGGTGTAAAAATAATACTTTGAGACCTCATTTTGAATACTTCTGACTATATATCCAAAAGTGGAATTGCTTTATCATATGGCAATTCTATTGCTAATTTTTGTAGAAATAAATGTACTGTTTTCTACAGAAGCGCTAACATTTTACATTCCTACTTATGGTGAATAAGGGTTCCAAATTCTCCACATTCTGACCATTTGCTATTTTTCTGGGCTTTGTTTGTTTGTTTCATAGTGGTCATTGTAACAGACGTGAGATATTGTACTGTGATTTTGATTTGCATTTCCCTAATCATTAGTGATGATGAAAATCTTTTCATGTGATTATTGGCCATTTCTCTATCTTCTTTGTAAAAATATCTATTCAAGTAGCATTTTGGCATCAGGTTGCTTACTTGCTTCGGTGGTGGAGTTTTAGGGGTTCTGTCTACATTCTGGATATTAATCTCTTAACAGAAAAATGATTTGCAAATATTTTCTCCCATTCTGTGGGTCTTCTCTTTACTCTATTAGTAAATATACATCTTTTGATGCACAACATTTGTATATTTTCATACAGTCCAATTAGCCTAGTTTTTATTTTTGTGCCTGTGCCTTTGGTGTCATATCTAAGAAATGATTACCAATTTTGATACCATGAAGTTTGTCCTTTTTTTTTTTTTTTTCCCCTAAAAGTTGTAGTGTTTTAGGTCTTACATTTAGGTCTCTGATTCATTTTGAGTTAATTTTTAATGGTGTTAGAAAATGGTCCAATTTCATTATTTTGCATATGGCTATCCAGAGTCCCCAGGATAATTTGTTGAAAATACTGTTTTTCCCCCATTGAATGGTCCTGGCACCCTTGTCAGATATCATTTAAGTATATATTCAAGGGTTCATTTCTGAACACTCTAATCTATTTCATGGGAGTATACATCTATCCTTATGCCAGTATCATACTGTTCTGACTATTGTAGCTTTTAGTAGGTTTTGAAATCAGAATGTGTGCATCCTTCAGCTTTTTTTTCTATGTTGTTTCAGGTATTAAAAATCCAATTGCTTTCTGTATGTATTCTGCAAAATTTCTGACTCATTTATTAATTCTAATAGTTTCTTTGTGTTTGGATAACTTAGTATTTTCTTTGTAAATGTCATGTCACCTGCAAATACATAAAGTTTTACTTTGTCCTCTCCTATCTGGATGCCCTTTATTCCTTTCTCTCACCTAACCGGAGGTTCCAGCTAGAACCTCCAATAAAATGTTGACTAGAGTTGGTGAGAGTAGATATCCTTGTCTTGTTACTGATCTTAGGAGGGAAGTTTTCAGTCTTTCACTATGAAATCTTCAACTACAGTGGTGTGGGTTTTTTGTTGATATTTCTTATTAGGTTGAGAAAGTTCCCTTCTATTCTTAGTTTGTTGCATTTTTTTTTAAATCATTAAAGTGTATTGGATATTGTCAAATTTTTTGTCTACTGAGATGATCATATAGTTCATGTTTTTTAGTCTGTTACTCCTTTCTCTTTGGCTCTTTTGCAGTCTGTATTCCTTACTATGCCTTGCCTCTTGTCTCTGCTCTCCTACTCTTCCTTGATGCTAAGTCTTTGTATATGCTGCACCCTCTGGTGGAAACAACCCTAATCTCATTCCTTTCCTGACTAAAAGCATAAATTCCCTCTGGTTTTCCCTTTGTCTATGTCTCCCCTGAGTCCCAATGTCTGGTCAGCTGTCCTTTTATCTTTCTCCTACTCACTTCCAAGCAGAACCATCACTCATGGATGTGCAGGTTGTGTACTTTGCAAACCTAAAAGTCCCACTTATATTATTGTTTACCATAAATGTCTGTGTTTATTATAATATCTGTCTGAAGACAGCAAAGTTTTTGAGGAAAAGGTAGTTTCTATTCAAACATATGGGAGGATGGGCTAGCAGCAAGAATTATAGTAAGCTCCTCGAGGAATATAAAGTCATTCCTTGGTATCCATGGGAAATTGATTCTAGACCCCTTCACCTTCAGCACCAAAATCCATGGATGCTCAAGTCTCTGATATTAAATGGTATAATATTTGCATATAATCTATGCACATCCTCCCATGTATTGTAAATCATCTCTATATTACTTATAATACCTAATACAAAGCAAATGCTATGTAAAGAGTTGCTATATTGTATTGTTTAGAGAATAATGACAAGAAAAATGTATGTACATATTCAGAACAGGCACAAACTTCCATTTTTAAAAAATATTTCAGAATCGTGATTGGTTGAACACATGGATGTGGAATCCACTAATATGTAAGGGCAACTGTAATAATATTTGTCCATTATTGGATCCTTAGCATCTAGTATAGTAGATAATAAATAAATATATACTAGAAAATAAATTACAGATGTGTAAGTGAATGAATGAGATCTTGACAACCACTTTATAATAGTCACCATCATAATACCTAAAAGTTGGCTCTAATTCATGTCAGCCTCTATTTTTGTGCCTCACTATTTAGGCTACGCTTCTTTATTATTATTTCTACTCTTTGTCAATCTTATTGCTTCCTCCATGCTACCTATTAATGCTGTGGCATATATGTCCCTGCAACAAATAATCTAACCACACCATAGGAGTCAATGGATATTACCACTGCTCTCTACTCCTGTCTTTTCTGTAGCCTTATTTCTCCCCAACAATTTGGCCAGACAGTGCACAGATTGTTCTTGTTAGGTATACCGAGGCAAAGTTGGAAAAGTTATGGTATAATTTATAAGTATTGGGAATAATATTACTATAATCTGAATTGGTTTGAAGTGCAACCTGTTTTGAAAGTTTTCTAAGTAGTAGCGCACTACTATATGTAATTAAGTGAAAATGAAAAGAAAAAACAACACAAAATTGTCATAGGAGGAGGCTAAAAAGAAGATATGCAAATGCTTATGTGTTAAATATTATCTGCATATTATAATAAAAGGAATAAAAGTAAAATTATGTTCCTCATCCACCACACGGGTATCTATTGTCTAGACTTTTTATAAACTTTTGGTATTAATTTTCTTCAGAGTGAATAATATATTTGTACTCAAATTTACATTATTCAGATAAATCGCAACCAGCCTAATTAATTCTACAATACTTGATGTATATTATCAGAACCATCAAATTGTAAATCATATATAGTGTATACATGCATGTATACATACATATTTACACATGCATGTACACACACAAACATTTTTAAAACAGTTCCAGTATTTGATCTGATCCTATAATAACATAATAATAATCATAACAATGAGGAATTATTAGCTTTGGAATTGCATTCCTATAAATATAAAAGTGTTAAGTTTTCTTAAGGAGAAACTGCAGTTTTTAGCTTTATCAATAGATGGCACTACTATTTACTATATTTTTTGCTAAAACATAACAATATTTGCTGAAATATATTAATTGATAACTAATATAACTTATTTAATTAACTCATATAATTAATTTATTAATTTTTATTCCTAAAAATTTGCTTTCAATAAACAATTTACTATTTCCTGGACATAGTAATATATCATGTGTAAATATTCACTTTTGAAATGATACTTATAATCTTTAATCTTTTATTAATACATGATAATTACTGTTAAATGCATTTTTATTACTTATACACTTTTAGATACTTTCTAAGACACATTATTATTATTTAAGGCCTTCTAACTCAGAGTAGCATTTGTAGGGGAGATGCCTATTGCGGGTGTCAGGAGTGGTGTTGTCACTAGGTATTCTGCTTGCATATTACTTGTTTTTATTCTAAAATTTCACTGGTGTTAAATAAAAAAAAAAATGAGCTGGAGGAAACTTCCAATTCAATAGCACAAACGATCTATAATAGTGATAGAACACTGATAGTCACAAATGATGCATTTTCTATTGATAATATTTTATAAAACTTTACGATGGACAAAATTATATGTATTTTGTTATAAAACACACTCCCAAATCACCATCATAGAAGCCACAGTATAGGGAACCTTCTACTTCTCCTCTGGCAAAGTTTACTTAAAACGATTTGTATTAGCTGAAAATGTGGGGCCGAAAGCAAAGAATTCATAAGTGCCTCTCAGACCTCCTTATTGACATCAAACTAATTAAAGCCCTCCCATCTATACAGATTTCTGGGATTCGTTTGACATATCTTGCCTATCATCATCACCATCATCATCATCATCATATTTATTAGAATTAGCTGTAAGAACAACATCTTTTTGCATTTGATTAATATGAATTTTTGATTGGCATTAAATTCTTAGAAGTAGGTTTGCCTAGTTAATGTCAAGTAAGGGGAAATCCACATAAACTTAATATAATCTCAGTAAATATATTGAAATAAATACATATATAGGTTTTTGAGGGAAAAATCCTAGTTGCATTAACACATTTTTCTCTCTGATCCTCATATATAATTATTTATCTTACATGAGTGACCATCTTGATTGTTAAAAGAAAATTTAAGCAGGCCAGAAATGAAATCTTGGTACCTTTTCAGGCTGTTTTCCTTTTGCAATATACACACAGCTTGCTGTTTGCCTGACACCTTAAATTTCAAAAATCCTATGTGGGTCAGAACAATATCTCTGTTATGGCATGAAAACATTTAATTGGTAACCTATCCTGTTATAAGATTAGTCTCAGTGCTGATTTCCTTCTTGTGAGGGTAATATAACTTGAGACATAAATGCAATGGTTTTATGTAGAATGGCCAACTTCTACCTATCCACAAACCATTTCATTCATCATTTTAGTATATATTTTTTAAAATTCCAGTTTAATAAACAAAGTCGATCATTAAACATTTGTTTACTGTCTACTATTCACAAAATCAAACCTATGAGATAAAACAAAAATTTATGAGATATGGCTATGATACATTGGAAATTTAATTATTAAGACCACATACACATTAAAAACCTGATAAAGGCGACATGATTATCAAATTAATTACTACTAATGGAAAAGGATCTAGTAATGCAAGATGTCTGAGGTAGAATAGATTACTGTGAACTGCAGTGTTCATTGGCGTCTTGAGGTAAAACATAGAACATAAATTTTGGGCCTTCAAAAATGACCTTACTTAGGCCAGAGAAAGTGAAACACACAAGCCAATACTTGTGTCCTGATAACTTTAAGAATTAGTGTGCTGTGATAGCAAAAGAAATAATCAATGGAGTACATAGACAACCTTCAAAATGGAAGAAAGTATTCAAAACCTAGACATCGACGAAGGACTATTATTCAGAACTTACAAGAAGATCAAACCAACTGGCCAGGAAAAAAAAAAAAAAAAATCTCATCCATTAAAAAGCAGGCAAATAACATAAACAGACACTTTTTTAAAAGACACACAAATGGCCAACAAACACCTATTTTAAAATGCTCAACATCACTAATCATCAGGGAAATGGAAATTAAGACCACAATGAGATACTAACTCCAGTCAAAATGGCCATTATTAAAAAGCCCAAAACAAACAAACAAAACCACAGATGTTGGCACAAATGCAGTAGAAAGTGAACACTCATACACTGTTGGTAGGAATGTGCATCAGTACGACCTCTATGGAAAACTGTGGCGCTTTCTCAAAGAACTAAATGTAGATCTATCATTCAACCGAGCAATCCCACTCCTAGATATATACCCAAAGAAAAGCAGTCATCATATAAAAAAGACATCCGCACACATATGTACATATGTTCATCATAACACAATTCACAATTGCAAAGATGCGGAACCAATCTAAGTGTCCATCAACCAATGAAGAGGTAAAGAAAATGTCATATATATATATATGTCACAGTGGAATGATCCTCAGCCATGTAAAAATAACATAATAATGTCTTTTGCAGCAGTTTGGATGGAACTGTAATCAATTATCTTAAGTGAAGTAAC
Source organism: Colobus angolensis palliatus (assembly GCF_000951035.1). Taxonomy (NCBI): domain Eukaryota; kingdom Metazoa; phylum Chordata; class Mammalia; order Primates; family Cercopithecidae; genus Colobus; species Colobus angolensis. Next base: position 26,266,451 of record NW_012118487.1, on the reverse strand, counting down.
TCAGAAATGGAAAACAAATACCACATGTTTTTATTTATAAGTGGAAGCTAAGCATAGCATTCCATGGTGTATATGTACCACATTTTCTTTATCCAATACAGAGTTGATGGGCACCTAGATTGATTCCACGTCTTTACTATTGTGAATAGTGCTGTAATGAACATAGGGCTGCATATATCATTTGACGGAACAATTTATTTTCTCTTGGGTATACACCCAGTAATGGAATCTCTGGGTTGAACGGTAGTTCAAGTTTTAGTTCTTTGAGAAATCGCCAAAGTGTTCCCCACAGTGGCTGCACTCATTGACATTCCCACCAGCAATGTGTAAGTATTCCCATCTCTGTAGCCTTGCCAGCATCTGTTGTTTTTAGACTTTTTAACAAAGGCCATTCTAACTGGTGTGAGATGGTATCTCATTGTGGTTTTGATTTGCATTTCTCTGATGATTGGTGATGACGAACATATTTTCTTATCTCATGGAGGGAGGGAGGGAGTAGCAAAAATCAAGGAAATGAATTATAATAATTACTCATAAGTATAAGAAAAGCATTAAAATGTATTAATCTGGAGAACTCGTAAAAGCCTGTGGATAGCATGTGAAAATGTATTCTACATTTTCCCGGTGCACCTAGAGGCAGCATATTATTTTCTGAATTACTATTACATATGATGGTCTGCTTTACTGTTAATTTCTGAAGCATTCTTCTCAGTTGGTAAAGTTTAAAAATGACACAGATGTCAATGAATGAAATCAAATTTACTATATATTGCTTGATACAATAAAGTATGCTAAATAACATAAAGATTAATTAGATAATTCCAGTCATAACTTGTGACCACTGCCTGAATCATCTGAAGCTATTGTTTTGAACTGTAGAAATGTCATTGTACTATTTTAAATTGAACTACAATTTAAACATAATATGGAAAAAATAATCAAAAATTTCACACAATAAAGATTTGAGAAAGCATCTAGCAGTAAAACAACACAGAGAAAGAGATTGGATAAATTCATTAAATAAAGTAAGATTTATTTTTAAAACATATGGATTAACAAGTACACATGCAAAAGGTGCTTAAAATCTAATTAAACTGTCTTGAGAGTGCCCTCATGTTAAATCTTTAAGATCAAATAAGCCTCATTATCACATTAACCTTCTTTCCACTCTCTTGTTATACAAGTGTCATTACATTAATTACTCATTATACTGTTTTTTAAGTGCTGGCCACCTCATGAGTGTTTTGTAACATTACCCAGTACCTGTATACACAGAAGTAATCTATGATATATCACTCCTAGTCCAGTAAACCATACCATAGTAATTTAAATATCTATGTGTAGATATAAGCAGATTATAATTTTGTGAAGAAAACAACTTTGTAATATCAAAAACAAGATGCAGAACATTCAATTACCTATGTAAAAGAATTCTAGCTGAATGAATTTAACTCTAAGTCAATCATAGGGGAATACAAAATAATAGTAACTGAGAATGAGTCACCTATCTGAGGTTTGCTCCTATAAACAAGAGAAACTATACATGATTTTGATTCATGTAGAGGACTGTTTCTCCCTTCAACCCTCACAAATGATGTTCTTTCTTATGGCTAACTTAATTTCTAAAACGATCTCCCCATTTGGTCAAGGAAGGAAGAGGAAAGAATCATCGGCTTGGTGTGTTTTTAGAAAGATTGAGCACATGGAACTCATCCTTTCTCACGTGTTGGATCTGCCTGAAAAGAGCATGCATTCTATTCTGCTCTCTTGGCAGTACAAGATCAGCAGTGTTGGCTCTGTCTCTGTATGCTGAAGTCTAGGGTTGCCAAGCAATGCCCATGACTTGGTAAATTTTGGAGTCCACATTTGCCATATGTCTCAACCACCTTCTCTAGGCAGCTTTACCCACAATGCAGGTAATATTTTGTCCTTTATGTCAATCACTATTGCATCTTTCTCTTAATTGGTTCTGAAGACAAGAATCAGAAGGAAGAAGAGAGTGGTGTTCTTTACCGATCTCCTATAAACACAACATTTGATGCTTCGAGAACTCTCTAGAAACTTATAAAGAATAAAGTGCAATTGACACAGTAACACCAGGAGGAATCAAAGCTTTTGAAATTGCTTCAGCGGGTAACTTAGCCCTGATGGTATATGCCTTAGAGCTGATCTTTTTTTATAGTAGGAAAGTTAGCTTTTATACGCTGCAGCCTCAGCAGGTGGCTTTGGGTCTTAAGCTTTATTAAATATGGCATAATTTAATGTTATCCTATTGGGTAACTTTTTCCCATAAATGAATAGCTGTGTTTATGCAGGCAGAGTTGTGTCTAACAGGCACACCCATTAGGAAGCAGGTCACCCTATGTAGGAGCTGTCATTATTCAGCTTTGAATTACACAGATCAAGTTTGGTCTGGTTTAAAAATCAAAGCTAAGGCAGAGATAAGTTATTTTATGTATCAGTAAATGGCTTTTGCTATGTTTCTGACCCAGGTCTGTAAGCAGTTTGTTGTTGTTGTTGTTGTTTATCTAATGCATAGGCAGCTAATTTCCATTAGCAATACAAAGCACAAATACAGATTATTACGCTAAATTTTTAATAGCAGCTATAGTTAAGCAGTACTAAACTGACTAACAAAATTACATGTACTATCTTTAGTTATACAGAAAGAATCTTGCAGGGTTAACTTTCTATAAAGACAGGCTTGTTCAAAGGTAGCAAGTACCCCGGTTCTGTTATTTATGTATTTTATTATGATGACTTTCTACAACGTGTCTTCACCCAAAGAAAGATTATATATTATATTATATTTCATTACACCCTCAACCTCCTGGGCTCAAGCCTCTTTAGTAGCTGGGACTACAGAAACATAGGTGTGCATTACCATGCCTGGATATTTTTTTTTTTTTTAATTTTTTAGTAGAGATGAGATCTCACTATGCTACTCAGGCTGGTCTCAAACTAGCCTCAATGTTCCCTCCTTGGCCTCCCAAAGTGCTAGGATTACAAGCATGAGCATTTAATGAACAAATACAAAGTAAAAAGCCATGGCTGCTATAAACATTTCTTGGTATCCAAGATCTGGGCCCAAGGATTACTTGTTTCAAATACAAGAATTACATCATGGAAGTTTGAAGACCACCATTCAGCCAAGGAATGTCTCAAACCATTACACCAAGAAAAAAGAGTCTTATTTTAGAGAAATCAATTTCAAGGGTGGGGTAGAAAAACAACTAAAAGGAGGTGTTGCCAACTTAAAGCCTAAGGCAGCAATTACATTTCTGTTCATCCACAGTCTCTGAGAATTGGGTTTGCTCAAGATACCAAGTAGCAACTGAAGTGATTTGAAAACATATACCTTTGATTTTCCATCACAACATACATAGTAGAAAATGAAAGGAAAATACAGGAAGAAAGACTGATTATGCTGGATAAAGTTTATTTAAGAGGACATCTTGGAGGACATAGCAGCCAGATATGAAAAGGAAAATGAGATCTTTAAGTCCAACACATACACACACACACACACACCCCACAGAGTGGCCCCAAGGACTAATTTCTTTTAAGGACAGTATCCTTAGAAAATGAGGAAATGTTTTAGTTGTCTAGTGAATAAAACCTTAGATGGGGCCTAGCAATCTAACAACAGGAAAACATGAAAAACCTCAGGGAGTAGAAGGTGGATATGTCAAAGCTTTCCAGAACCAGGAGCTAATGAGAAACATCTATTTATCTACTCATGTGCATTTAAAAATGCTGCCTCTTTAACACATACCCTTGTTTTTTTGTAACAACACAGTGGAATGTATCCTTATTCCAAAGACATTAATACAGGAAGAAAAATAGTGTGTGAAGAGTATGTTAGGTTATGTGCAGTTTTGTAGAAGGTGAAAAAACTGTGCTGTGAACACTGGGCAGGACAGTGAGTGAATGAAGAGCCAGGTGGGGGCATAGTTAACATTGTAAATAGTGTAGTCTGGGTAAGCTTCATTGAAAATGTGACATTTAAGCAGAGTTGAAAGAGTTTGAAACTGAGACTTATGGAGATCTGGCGGAGAATCTTCTGGGCAGGGGAAATAGCCAAGTGCAAATGCTTGTTATGTATAAGGTCTAAAAGGAAGTGTACATTGAATGCAGCTGGATTACCCTTTCTTTTCTGAAAAGGAAAGAGAATTAGGGTAGGAAGATACTACGGAAACTGAGAAACCAGAACATTTATGGTTATTTAAGGGATTCAAAGGCTGGCTTTTAATCTGAGAGACATTGAGAGTCAATGGGATTTTAAGTAGAGGAGGGATGTGACTTGACTTCATAAGCATGAAGTTGGGGACACATAAAAATAAGAATAATTAAGAAAAAGTCCTAATAGTTCAGAGATCTCTATCAAGTGTTTACAAACATTGTGGATAAAATTGTGTAAGAAAGACAAAGGATGCTAACATTCTCATGGCATCTCTGAATGTATTTCAAAGGAGCAGTGATTGCAGGTGAGCGAGCAGCTCTGTTCTGGACCTAAAGGCATATGACCAGGAAATCTATGGAGTTAAGACTCCAAGGGAGCTGGGTGTGGTGGCTCACGCCTGTAATCCCAGCACTTTGGGAGACCGAGGTGGGTGAATCACAAGGTCAAGAGATGAAGACCATCCTGGCCAACATGGTGAAACCCTGTCTCTACTAAAAATATAAAAATTAGCCGGGTGTGGTGGCGGGCACCTGTAATCCCAGCCACTACTTGGCAGGAGAATTGCCTGCTGAGGCAGGAGAATCCCTGCTGAGGCAGGATAATTGCTTGAACCCAGGAGGCGGAGGTTTCAGGGAGCTGAGATCTTGCCACTGCACTCTAGCCTGGTGACAGCGACACTCCGTTTCAAACAACAACAACAACAACAACAAAAGACTCCGAAGGAAGACGCAGCCAAGACGAAACATAGTAAAAATAATCTGGGGAAGAAAGTAATGGATAATAGTGTGTGAAGAGTATGTTAGGTTATGTGCAGTTTTGTAGAAGGTGAAAAAACTGTGCTGTGGAGAACACTGGGCAGGATAGTGAGTGAGTGAAGAGCCAGGTGGGGGCATAGTTAACATTGTAAATAGTGTAGTCTGGGTAACAGGTTAGATGTTTCTCTAATGGGAGAAAAGCCCCTAGGTGGGATCTGCCAAATCACTAAGGAAAAAGTGGAAAATATTTGAACAGTGGATGGTTTGGCAGACAGAGATCATATTTTCATATCTCTCACTGTGACAAACTCCATAGAAAAACATAGAGAATACATGAGAACAAAAATGTTTGTGGCAGAAAGCAGAGAGAAATAAAAAGGGAGGAAGACAAATGTCTAGCAGACCTCCCTCCCCAAGGAAAACAAGGAAAAAGTCCACATCAAAAAGAAGGTTAAACTGTTAGAAAGTGACTGAATTCTCCCAAAACAAAGAATGGAACAATTAAGAAAAAATACAACATTAGAAGGAGGGAGAAATGTAACAAAAAACTGAATACTGTGCAAGATTGCGAACCTTTATAAATAGAGGAAATAATGCATTATCGACTTCTTGGTGAGGTATACGTCTGCAGGATCTCCTGGAGGATACAGTCTTCAGAAACATTAATCTCAATTTTAGATTCAGAATCAGCTAAAGACTACATGGCAACTGAAACAATGTGGAGTCTTGGTGAGATCCCTGTGGAATGTATTTCGGAAACACAGGTAATTCTATTGTGGTGCTGGGTCCAAAATTGACTGTTCCCAAGAGGCATCATGAGTATCTTTAATGTTTTCTCAGATAATTGACTCTGTGCATAATTTTTCCTTCTGCCAAAAGGCTTCTGAGCATTGTGATCTTGTGAAAAAATTAGGCTAGAGACACAATAAGCATATCTCCTCTTCTTTTTTAAATACACAACTAGCTCTCTTGCAGTAGAATGCACTGATTATGAGCCAGCCATGGTGGCTCACATCTGTAATCCCAGCACTTTGGGAGGCTGAGGCGGGTGGATCACCTGGGGTCAGAAGTTCAAAACCATCGAGATCAGCCTGGCCAATATGGTGAAACCTTGCCTCTACCAAAAATACAAAATTAGCCAGGCATGTTGGCAGGCACCTGTATTCCCAGCTACTTGGGAGATTGAGTCAGGAGAATCGCTTGAACCCGGGGTTGGGGCGGAGGTTGCAGTGAGCCTGAGATTGCACCACTGCACTCCAGCCTGGGTGATAGAGTGAGACTCTGCTCAAAAAAAAAAAAAGAAAAGAAAAGAAAAAGAAGAAGAATGCACTGCTTATGACCCCTGACAAGGAGGCAAAAGTGCTGTTGACTGTCACAAGGTCTTCCTAATAAAACCTCGCACACCTTCCTTC
>NW_012118487.1:26256914-26259216 GCF_000951035.1 Colobus angolensis palliatus | reverse complement strand
TGCTTGAGCCTAGAAGGTGGAGTTTGCAGTGAGCTTTGATTGTACCACTGTCCTTGATTCCAGCCTAGGTGACAGACTGAAACTCTGTCCAAAAAAAAAAAAAAAAAAGAGAGAGAGAGAGAAGGAAATAAAGTCAGGCACGGTGAGCCACTCTGGGAGGCCGAGGAGAGTGGTCGGGAGTTCACAACCAGCCTGACCAACATGGAGAAACCCAGTCTCTACTAAAAGTACAAAATTAGCCAGGCATGGTGGCACATGCCTGTAATCCCAGGTACTCCAGGGACTGAAGCAGGAGAATCGCTTGAACCCCGGAGGAGGAGGTTGCAGTGAGCCAAGATCATGCCACTGCCCTCCAGCCTGGGAAACAAGAGCGAAACTCCGTCTCAAAAAAGAAAAAAAAGAAAGAAAATGAAAGAAAGAGAGATAGAAAAGAAAAGACAAGAAAGAAAAGAGAGAAAAGAAAAGAAAGAGAAAAGACAGAAAAGAAGAGAACAAAAGACCACAAATTTAGTGGCTTAAAGCAACACAAACTTATTCTCTTACATTTTGGAGGCCAGAAGACCAAAATCAGTTTCACTGAACTAAAAGTCAAGGTGTGGGTAGAGTTAGTCGGGTTTGGAGAGTCCAAGGGATAATTCATGTTCATGCAATTTCTGGCTTCTTGAAGATGTCTGCATTTATTGGCTGATGACTTGTTCATCAAATCACTCCAACCTTTGCTCTGTTATCACATATACTGCTTCCTTCTTTTGCCTTTTTGCCTTCATCTGATGAGGACCCTTATAATTATATTTATCACTAACCTGGATAACTGTCTTGTCTCAGAATCCTTAAATTATATACATGTATAAGTCCCCCACTTTTGCCATATAAGATAACATTCACATGTTCCAGGAATTAGGATGTGGATATCTTTTGGAGAGACTATTCACCAGACCATACCTAGGCACCTTCTATCTTTTTCTGCTACTAGAATATATGACTTTTCTTTTTCTTTTTAATTATTTTTTTAAATTTTATTTTAAGTTCTGGGATACATGTGCAGGACATGCATGTTTGTTACCAGGTATACATGTGCCAGGGTGGTTTGCTGCACCTGTCAACCTGTCATCTAGCTTTTAAGCCCCACATGCATTAGGTGTTTGTCCTAATGCTCTCCCTCCTGTTGCCCCCAAGCTGTGACAGGTTCCAATGTGTGATGTTCCCCTCTCCGTGTCCATGTGTTATCATTATTCAACTCCCACTTATGAGGGAGAACATATGGTTTTTGGTTTTCTGTTCCTGTGTTAGTTTTCTGAGAATGATGGCTTCCATCTTCGTCCATATACCTGTAAAGGACATGAACTCATCCTTTTTTATGGCTGCATAGTATTCCATGGTGTATATGTGCCACATTTTTCATTGATGGGCATTTGGGTTGGTTGAAGTCTTTGCTATTGTAAATAATCCTCCAATAAACATACATGTGCATGTGTCTTTATAGTAGAATGATTCATAATCCTTTCAGTATATGCAGTAATGGGATCTCTGTGTCAAATGATATTTCCGGTTCTTGATCTTTGAGGAATTGCCACACTATCTTCCACAATGATTGAACAACTAATTTACACTCCTACCAACGTGTGACAGCATTGCTATTTCTCCACAGCCTTGCCAGCATTTGTTGTTTCCCAACTTTTTAATAATTGCCATTCTGACTGGCATGAGATGGTGTCTTACAGTGGTTTTGATTTGCATTTCTCTAATGATCAGTGATAATGAGTTTTTTTTCCATAGGTTTTTTTGGCCACATAAATGCCTTCTTTTGAGAAGTGTCTGCTGATATACTTTGCTCACTTTTTGATGGGGTTGTTTGTTTTTTTCCTTGTAAATTTGTTTAAATTCCTTGTAGAGCCCAGATATGAGACCTTTGTCAGATGGGAAGATTGCAAAAATGTTCTCCCATTCTGTAGGTTGCCTGTTCACTTTAATTAGTTTATTTTGCTGTACAGAAACTTTTTAGTTTAATTAGATCCCATGTGTCAATTCTGGCTTTTGTTGCAATTGTTTTTGGTGTTTTAGTTATGAGGTCTTTGCCTATGCCTATGTCTTGAATGGTATTGCCCAGGTTTTCTTTCCTTTCTCTTCCTTTCTTTCTTTCTTTCTTTCTTTCTTTCTTTCTTTCTTTCTTTCTTTCTTTCTTTCTTTCTTTCTTTCTTTCTTTCTTTTTTCTTTCTTTCTTTCCTCTCTTTCTTTCTCTTTCTTTCTTTCTTTCTTTCTTCTTTCTTTCTTTCTTTCTTTCTTTCTTTCTTTCTTTCTTTCT
>NW_012118487.1:26250266-26252442 GCF_000951035.1 Colobus angolensis palliatus | reverse complement strand
AATAGACAAATAGAGAGCCAAATAATGAGTGAAATCCCATTCACAATTGCTACAAAGAGAATAAAATACCTAGGAATACAACATACAAGGGATGTGAAGGACTTCTTCAAGGAGAACTACAAACTACTCCTCAAGGAAATAAGAGAGGACAGAAACAAATGGAAAAACATTCCATGCTCATGGATAGGAAGAATCAGTATCATGAAAATGGCCATACTGCCCAAAGCAATTTATAGATTTAACGCTATTCCCATCAAGTTACCATTGACTTTCTTCACAGAATTTGAAAAAAAAAAATACTTTAAATTTCATATGGAACCAAAAAAGAGCTCATATAGCCAAGACAATCCTAAGCAAAAAGAACAAAGCTGGAAGTATCACGCTATCTGACTTTAAACTATACTACAAGGCTACAGTAACCAAAACAGCATGGTGCTGGTACCAAAAACAGATATGTAGACCAATGGAACAGAACAGAGACCTCAGAAATAACACCACACATCTACAACCATCTGATCTTTGACAAACCTGACAAAAACAAGAAATCAGGGAATGATTCCCTATTTAATAAATGTTGCTGGGAAAACCAGCTAGCCATATGCAGAAAATAGAAACTGGATCCCTTTCTAACAGATTAGACTCACCTTTTTCAAATTCAAAATAGCTCCTCCAACTATCATCATCACATTCATTTTTCAACAAACAAAAAGAGGAGTAGATGACATATATCTTTTCTATCATCATAATTGAGATATGAAAAACAATAGTTACCTTCTCAATCCATTGGTCAAAAACTTGTCACAGTAAAAAGGCTCAAGGAGGACTGAGGAAGGTAACCTTTAGGTAGGTGTCCATAGCCTGGCTAATGTTGAACTTCATTTTCTGAGGAAAATTATCAACATTTATGCGGTAGACCACAAATAGTCTTTTCTCCATACACAGTGACAAAACTAACCTTTTTATGAGAAGTTATGATCCATTCATATAAGTTCTTTAAATTTGTGCAATTGTTATAGGAAATCAATATTTTAGCACAGCCAAAAATAATACTTCTTTTTAGAACAGGAATTCATTCTCCTTTCTTGTTCTAGTGAGTATTTGCTATGGTTTTTTGGCAGAATTATGTACTGGACTCAGAGAACAAAATAGGTATTACTTAAAATTTCTAAATTTATTTTATATAGAGTTGATGCTGTCAATATTAGTCATGTGCACTAACTTTCAGAACTTTTTACAAATGAAGGTCTTAAGAAAACTTTCCTCTAACCCGTACAACTTCAAGACCTTTAAGAAAAATTGACATGATAGAGAAGGTTATGGTGGAAAACTTGTAACTTAAAATTTGTAAGCCATCTGCCATATATAAACAGAACAAATATGAAATGAGTGTTATGAAATGTTGGAAAACTAGCAGCAAAGGATGGCAATCCCTGAAAGAAGAGAAGAAGAAAGACAATAGAAAGATGAGGCATATAATTGTCTTGGCTTTCTCCTTGGTGGCATCCATTGACATTGATGCAGAAAGAGAAAACTGAAGGTTCTCACTGAACTAAGGATAAGAGAAGTTGGAATTCCAAAAAGTTGTCAGCTGGAATTTGTAGAGAAGAAAAGCATAAAGTAGAGAACTCTGCAGAGACAGCTACGGGAATCTAAATACAGATCTGCTGAGGCTTTGGCTTAATGCCTAGGATGAAACTATTCAAAATCAGGCAAAATTTTATGACTAAGGAAACAACTATAATCAGGGAGCTTATGCTTAAAAGCTACAAGAGCTTAGACAAGGATAGGTGCCATATGAGTTAGATTAAGCAGAGTGGAGAGACTTAACTGAAAAAAGCAGATTGGGAAGGAGAGTGAAACAAATCCCACTGTAAAGGCTACTCTAGACAGACTCAAATACAGTTTTTTTTTTTTTTAAGTCTCAAAAAGATTAAATTGATGCCTAAACAAAACTCAACACTTCTCAAAGGAGTTCAGCAAATCTATCCTTTCAACAATGTTCAGCATTCAATCAAAAAATTAACAGATGTGAGAAGGAGTGGAAAATATGACTCATGCAAGAAAAACATCAGTGAATACAAAGAGACAATAAATTTCAGACATGATAAAATTTTCCTGCAAGGACTTTAAGTAGCCAATATGAATAGGTTTAAAATTTTAAAGGAAAACATAAATA
>NW_012118487.1:26239041-26242527 GCF_000951035.1 Colobus angolensis palliatus | reverse complement strand
AAAGAAAGAAAGAAAGAAAGAAAGAAAGAAAGAAAGAAAGAAAACATGGATATGATCATTTGAAAATGAATTGCAAACCCCAGTGAGAATAAGCCCAGGATACAAATGTTTAAGTTACCCCAAAGTCATAAATTTTCAAGGACTTCTTTCCCTGAAAGTGACCATAATAAAGAATCAGGGAAAAACTTGGTTCTTTGGACTTTGCATGTAGTTTAAACTTTTGGACTTTCTTTAGACTTTAAATTATAAGGGCAGAATAGTTTAATTTTAGATATTAATTAATCTGGACTAATTTTTTTGCAACTTTAATCTCTTCAGTTTTATTTCTCTCTGGGAATTTAATAATTAGAATATTTATATGTTAATTTTTGAACATGTCCATATTCTTGCTATTGAATAATTGAAGTATCTTGACGTCATGATTTAATTTAATCACAGAGCCTCTGAAGAACTCTATTGAACAGTGTAACTGAACATAATTTAACAGGGGAAACAGCATATAGAGGGAATTTTGAGGCTTTGAAGTTAATGAATTAATGTACTGTTTTATTATAGTTCAAAGTCTTCTGTAAACAAACATAGTGCCCACTAGTAGTTCTTAGGGGAAGCTACAATAGAGAAGCAATTGTTATTGAGTTAAGGACTTGAAATTTATTTAAAATATGAATATCTCCAAAAGCAGCTCTGAGAAAAGACCCTAGGTTCCACTAGTTTTGATTTGAGAAGTGATCCCAGGAGGCACAAGTGTGAAAATGGGAAAAGCTAGACAATGGAAAGGAAAACTACAATAAAAGGTAAGAGGAAAAGGGGGATGCATTCATGAGATACACAACTATGGGGAGAAAAGGACTGGATTCTAGTGTGGACCCTTTGAACAGTGTTGAATGCCCCTCAGGAGTTTCCCATTGAGTGAATGGGTAGCTGTGCTTCTTACTCAGTGATTTGTGTCCCTCATTGGTTAACGAGGATTCCTGAGGACATCAAATCTCCGGAATATTAGGGCTGCCTTAAGTGTAGTTGATAAAGATTCTTGTGCAGTTAGGTTGGGGCAAAAGTAATTGCAGTTTTGCCATTAAATGTAAGTGCAAAAAAAAAAAAAAGCAATTACTTTTGCACTAACCTACCTAATAAATAAAATCTTAAGGAACAGTGACAGAGAGACAGCTTTGGCAGCAAGTAGTTATCAAGGGACATTCACCATAGATGAGGAGGCCTGTGTGGGCTGTGGAGCAAGACATGAATACTGACTGCTGTGGGCCCTCATGTGGCAAAAGACTGAAATGATACATGGCCAATACCACACGCCAAGCAAGAGCCAATCACCTAGATGACAATCAACTGAAAGTTTTAAATCAAAATTAAAAGAATAAAGAGTTGAAGAATATGAAGAAGGGAAACATTCCCACCTGTCACCTTTTTAGGAGGGAAACTGTAGTTCTCAAAATTTATCTTCAGAATTACCAGGAATGTTTGTTAGAACACACATTGTTTTACACCCTAGTTAGAGCTTCTGATATGTAGCCACAGATGAGCCCTGAGAATTTGCCTTTAAAACATGTTGCTGTTGCTCCTTGTGCATGAACCACAGTTTGACAATCTGTGAGCAAGGGTAACCCTCTAGTTTCTCACTCTCTCGTTTATTAACTCACAGTGGGAGGAGAAGAGAGGGTGAAGGAGACCTCTTACTTCCTGCTCTGTAGATCTCACTGTCTCACTTTCTAGATCTCTCTGCAGTCTGGTCAAACTTAGCTAGGAAGGTTTAGCAGACCCAAGGCAGAGATTCCAGTGTTGTCTATGACCAAATGAGGAAGCTGAATTCTATGATGCAAAAAAGAAAGCTATTGTTGGCCCAGACTTAAGCTGGGTTTTCTAAATAATAGCTTTTTCAGTAATGAAGGTCATGCTTTATATCTGTATATCTGACTCTGTGTCTTTCTTACAGGTATTTCCAACTTTAAAGGAGAAAAATCGGGGTGTTGTATATAGACATCTTGTAAAACCGACAAACAACAACCATTTTATGCAGAAGTTTTCTTATTTCAGTAGAAAAAACATCCACACAATATTATGTATGAGGGCTTAAATAATTTGAATGAGAGAGAAGTAAGAGTGTGCATATAGTTTTACTGTGAATACGGACATGCTTTCTGCCCAGAGGGGAGTGTAAACACTGATGACTTTTAAAAATTTCAAACATTCTGTATCATACGCTTAAGATCTAAAGACGATTTGCTTTATGTAAAAAGAGAAAGAAAAGCATGAAATGAAATCCACTGGTAGAGTCAAGCTACTTTGATTTATACATAATGTTTCTTCAGACAACGGCACAGAAGCACTTTCACATTTCAATAATCTAATTTTGCATTATTTGAAAAGGAACAGGGCTATAGATAGACTTTTATTTGGCTTACGCCCTAGGATATTCAAATAGACTTTGAACTTCAAAAAGACTCTTTTACTAATTCCAATAACTTGTGGAATTTTCAGGACTTGTTATGGTAATCAATGACATATTTTATTTTTATTACAAATTGACAAATTGTTAAGATAAATTTTTAAATTCTGAAAACCTAATTTTCTAAAGGTGCTTTTAAGCTCTTCTAAAAGTGAATGAAAAATATAAGATGAGTTAAACCAGTTTTAGAGATTTACTGGATTCCATAAATGTGCTATTTGGTAGATAATTTGAATTTTCTTGCATTTTGGTTGTATTTTATCCAGTATTATTCCTCATTCCCAACTACTGTTTGTTGTTATTGACTTATAACACTTGAGTAATCCCAAGTTTGCTATACTTCTTGACATAAAAAACATACGTTTAAAGTTCTTATGCCAAATACAGAACATCATAAAACCAAAGGAGGGGAACACCCCAAAAAAGAGACAGTACTAATTTTAGGGCTGTGGTTGTGTAACTTATCCCACCATTTCTAGATATGTTATTATAAAATGTCATTATTCTAGTTTTTGTTTGGCGAAATATTTTGATAGATCAGAAACTTTGTAAATAAGGTGGATAGTTACCTACTTGATATTTATTTTCTCCTTTCTTCTAGATAACATAATCTTTATATTGTTGTGGCTTGCAGTATATCACAGTCAGAGAAACATATTGTGTCATGTGTTTTCATTTAGGGAGGATCAATGGAAGTTATCACTGGTGCTTTCTCGGCTGTGTGCGGTAGCTCATGCCTGTAATCCCAGCACTTTGGGAGGCCGAAGCGGGTGAATTACGAGGTCAGGAGTTCAAGACTAGCGTGGCTAAGATGGTGAAACCTGTCTCTACTAAAAAAAAGAAAAAAAAATAACCAGGAGTGGTGCAGGCCACCTGTAATCCTGTAATCCCAGCTACTGGGGAAGCTGAGGCAGAGAATTGCTTGAACCCGGGATCGGAGGTTGCAGTGAGCCAAGATTGTGCCCCTGCACTCCAGCCTGGGCAACAGAGCAAGACTCGTCTCAAAAAAAAAAAAAAGAGAAAAATAAATG
>NW_012118487.1:26236085-26238991 GCF_000951035.1 Colobus angolensis palliatus | reverse complement strand
AAAAAAAAAAAAAAAGTTATTTATCATGTGCCAGGTGTCATTTCCCCCTTCCTGCCTCTTCCTGTTTCCTTGCTGAAAGGTCTACAGAATTTCCACAGCCATTTTGAAGTCACAGGATGAGACTGAGGGTAGAAACTGTTTGCTAATCATAATAGGGGAAGCTTATGATACTGAAGACATTATAGATCTGCCATCCGCAAACCGCCCTATCTTTTTATATGTTAGAAGAATACACTTGTATCTCCTTTGAGCCTCTGGCCTTTTGGGTCTACCTTATAGCAATTAAAGTTAATCCCTCACTGTTAAAAATAAACATAAAATGAACTTTGAAACAAACTTATTGCCTTCCCTTGTTGATATAAATGCAGCAGAACACGTTTTTGATCAATGATAGTTGAATTTGATAAATCAGTGATATTTTATACCTTATTTTTCCTTGTGGTTAAGACTAGAAGTGGCAAATTAGATTAGGACATTTGGGCTGCTTAAAACTCTAGCAAACCTTAGTGGTCCACACAGTCCTTTATATAGACTTGACCTAACTAGAAACATTTTTTTAGAAACTGAAATTGCCAGGTGCTTTGAGTGAGGGTATTGCATATCTTCCTCTCTAGTACCTCATTCTAGTAATATTTGATCCTTGGGAATGTCAGTCAATTTTCATGTCACATTTATCATGTCCTCTCCTGTGTCCTTGTCTCATACTTAGTCTGTGACCTACCATAATCACTCCCTTGTAAACTTATTTAACTTCTTCACTCCTAACTGTCCCCCACTTACTCACCTGACAAACAAATGCTCGCTAAATCAAAGTCTTTTTTTTTTTTTCTCTCATGGCCACTTTACAGTCAACCACAACAGAAGGAAAACATACTTCATGAATACTGCAAGCTCTCCCCAACATACCAACTACATATTGTTATTTCAATCACCCTTCTTCATTGCAAGATAATTATTTGACATTTCCTTCCCTCCCACAACCATTCAAGCTATTATAAACTCTTCACTTTCAACCATTGGTATTATTCATTTCCCTGAAGAAAATTTAGGTAATGCAAAAAGCACATCCTCATGCTCCTGCACTGTGAATCTTTTCCCAGTCTGTCTTTCTCTGTCTTTCAACAGAGGAACTATTCATCTTCCAAAGATCAGTCCGTCCTTCTGTGAATTGGATCACATCAATTTTAAATTTAATTGATTTGTTACTATAATTATCCTTTTGGTCTTATAAATTATCTGCTTTTCATCTTTACTGGATTATTCCCATCAGCATAAAAGATGATCATATCTATAACTTTTATAAAATCCACTCCCTTGAATGCAGGCGCTTTGCAGCTACTGCAAAGTTCTCTCTTTACTTTCAGCAAATGTTCTCCTTTAAAAGAGTTAATGATAGACGTGTTCTTTATTTTTTCACTTTCCTTTCTCTCTTGAATTGACTATAATCATAGTTTTATCACCAATACTTGGCAAGAGCTGGTCTTGGAAAGGTTAATAATTGCACACAAGCACTGAAATCTAGTGCTTAAATTATACTCCTCATCTTGTTTGCCCTCTCAGCAATGATAACATCATTGGTTTTCTCTCCAAACCCCATCCCTTCCTGAAAATCTTTATGTCAAGAAAGTCAGAGCAGTTTAAATGTTATGGGACGTAATGGAAAGAAACTGGTTTTGCTCCCTGTGGGATATTGGTTCAGGGACCCTTGTACCTGGAAAAGGAAAAGCATTGGAGTTCAGCACAAGAAATCACTGCTAATATGGAATTCCTTTTCATTAATTCATAATGCTAAGGCTGATGGGGAGCACTCTGTTTCTGAGACCTCATTATTTCTTTATTCCGATATTCCATCTTCAGAAAAACCTGAGATCAGAGAGTAAGCAGTTCATTCACGGGAGGGGATGAAATAGGGAAGCTGCCCTTCACCAGTGCTGCTCAGTGCAACCTTGCAACATGAAAGCCCACAGTTTGGCTCAAAGTCTCTTGGTGGGTTTCCCAGCTGGAGCGTGGCAAATGAGTAAGTTATGTAAGAAACCTACATCAAACATGAATGAGGAGCAGCAGCTCCTGAAGAGCAGCCGTTTAGAATGGTTGTCACACTTTACCACTTATCATAATGTCCTGAGACGCTTTTCAAAATGCAGATTTCAAATCAGACTTCCTGAGAGTGCTGGTGAAAGCCAGGGTTCTGCACTTGTGATCTTTTATGCGATTCTGATGCAGGTGGGGAAGATGCACCATACACTCTAAAAACTACTAGGAACTCTTACATGGAAGAACTAGGACTGGGAGTGAGGATAAGAGATAAAAGACAGTGTTGGAAAAAAAAAAAAAGGCAGGACATTAATCTTGTTGAATAGGCAAATAGTCAGTAAGCATTTGCCACAAAATAGAAAGTGAGCCCCAGATATGCAAGAACAATTTCCCCATGGATGCAGCATTTACATAGAGGGAGGAGCATCCTCAGCACACAGTTGTCCTACTCCCTCAAGATTGTGTATCAGCAGGTATAATTACTATATATATGAAAGTCCATCTCCAAACATCTGAGGCCACTGGAAACAGCATGAATCAACTTTGCATCTTGCCTGCTTTCTTACCCTGGTTTCATGGAAATTTGGGTTCAAAGATTTGATTATGTCTAGATGCCAACTGTATTTTCACCAGAAACCAAGAACTAGATCTGCTCCTTTGGAATGTCAACAATAGTTAAATCAGATTGCCCAATAAGTTCAAACTTTTTGGAACATCTTATTAATTGATTTCCAGTACACGTACTTCTCATCACAGGGTTCTCCTTCTCAGTCTTCTCCACTTGTTAACCTCAGATCCAAGGCTCAATCCTCTGACTTCATATTCATCTATACTTATTTCTTCTTTTTTTTATTTTTATTTTTTTTTGAGGC
>NW_012118487.1:26231200-26234141 GCF_000951035.1 Colobus angolensis palliatus | reverse complement strand
AGGATGGTCTCGATCTCCTGACCTCGTGATCCGCCCGTCTCGGCCTCCCAAAGTGCTGGGATTACAGGCTTGAGCCACCGCGCCCGGCCTCATCTATACTTATTTCTAATGTGACCTAATTAAGCTCAGATTTATGACTTTAAGTGCAATTTATACATATTGATATTACCTGAACATACAACTTCGGGCTTTCATGTTCTTCAGTTGAATACTTGACATTTCCATTGATAATTACATTTAAGTTAACATGCTAAAATTTAATTTCACCCAATCCCAAAATGTGTTCCTTCTTCAAAGCAGTAAATGGCACACCCATATACCTGTTTCCTTCAGATTCCTTAAGATCATTTTTTAACTCTCGCACTCACATGCTATTCCTCAGTGATACTCACAGAAGTAGTTTTAAAATATATTTCAAACGTGACCACTTCTTTATAACTCCACCATTAAGACTATATTTTAAGCTACCACTATCTCTTATTTGGACACTAAAATAGTCTTTAAACTATTCATTTGTTTTTTAAAAAAAATCAGAATGTGCTACTCCATATACTAAACACTTCGATAGCTTCCCCTTATACTTAGAACGGAAATCCAAATATTTACCTAGGTCCACAGGGCTCCATGTGATCTGCCCCAAGGCTACCTCTACAAGCTCATTATCTGCCACTCTGCTCTAAATTCATGCTCATCACACTAGCCATCTTGCTTTTCCTACAGAAAGCCAAGTAAGTTTCTGCCTCCTTTTTATAAGTCATAGAGTATATTAACATATATATTACAATAAATTATGGAAATGAAATGTTTACTAATAAATCACATATGCAATCCTGTATTAATGCTAGTAAATAACTACAATTTAAATTAAATCAGAAATAAAGAAAAGCTCTGATTGCAGGAGTGATATCAGCCCACCTGGTCCACATCCATAGACAGCCATTAAATTAATCATCAAGGGTATAACATTTGCTATACATGAATAATAGTAGTCTATATCATTAATGCAATCAATTAAATAGATGATCTATTTAAAATTTTTGTTTCTAAAAATTTATGCTTGCCTAGTTGTTAATATTCTAAACTAAAAAATAATGTAAAGTTCTTGTGTTATAATTTTCCAATTAAAATGAGTTACTTTAACATTTTATGATAACAAAAATACTACTAATTTATAGTGCTTATTCATTTGGAAACTTTGTGGGGGTTTTTTGTTTTTTTTTTTTTTTACTTAAAAAACTTTTACATTATCAATTGAGTCTCAAAACTTGAAATATTATTAGTACCTTGCAAAATTAAAAAAATTGAAGGCTTCCCTTCCTAGTAAACTGTGCTGTTCTTTGAATAGTCAGGGTAACAAAAATCATTTCTTACCGTTCACTTGGAAGATGTGAGTCTGATAGACTTGTTCATAGCCATCTGCATAGCAGGTGTAATTGCCCATGTGAGTTGTGGTCACCTTGGTAATGTACAAGGACCCATCATCTCCAAAATCCTATTAAAAAAATGAAATAAAACAAGGTGTTTGCATTTTGAATTAATTGTAACAATTTTGTTTTTTTAAAGGTGTATTCAGGTGCAAAACAAATAAACTCAAATATTGTTTTAAAATTATCAAAATGAGTATTATTGGATGTATAAGTGTAAAGGATCTGTAATTATAATTTTCTAACAATATGTTTTGTTTAAAAAGCATCATCTCAACTCATAAATATAGCTTTTAAATATTTATTTGAAATGTGTGTTTAATATATAAAGTAAGTTAGTTTCCACATACGTGTTCTAATTTAGTTCCCATTTTCAAGATTAATACAGGCCAGCCAGGCACGGTGGCCTCACCCCTGTAATCCCAGCACTTTGAAAGGCCAAGGCAGGTGGATCACTTGATGTCAGGAGTTCAAGACCAGCCTGGCCCACACGATGAAGTCATGTCTCTACTAAAAATACGTAAATTAGCTGTGTGTGGTGGCACACACCTGTAGTCCCAGTTACTCAGGAGGCTGAGACAGGAAAATTGCTTGAACCTGGGAGGCAGAGGTTGCAGTGACCCGAGAACGTGCCATGGCAATCCAGCCTGGGCGACAGAGTGAGACTCTGTCTCTAAATAAATAAATAATTACAATTAAAAAAAAATTTTAAAAAGATTAGCACTGCTATAAGGTGTTTTCTTCTTATGAATGGCTAAAACAAATACCCGTTAACTGCATTCTTCACCCTGGTAGTTATCCATTACTTCTATATTACTTAATTATATATTTACCAATAAAAATAATTATTAAAGCAGTGTGATCTCGGTGATAACATTTATAGACATAACATAGAACAGCATTTATTTTCCAAGCCCAGATACCATCAACACATTTGAATAAAATAACCATACCATTTCAAAATAATAGAGATAAATGCATAACCATTTTGAAAAAAAAAAAAGGAAATAAACTTGCACTGTTAAAATCAAATCCATGAAGCACCTCCAGAACAGCAAAGATCAGAAAATTTTCTCTTCCATTACGATAATGATTATTCTGGCAAAAATTGCCAAAATCATTTTTTTTTCAGAATTCTGGAAACAGAGAAAGGCTCACAACAGCCCACAGAGTATTTATTCAAAAAGTGGCTGGCTCCTAATAAGAATGGCAAAATTTATGTGGCATTTTAACTTTACTTCCTCAATACCTCTCCACAGCTGCATGGTGGCCTTGAACTAGGCTCCTTGAAATTATGCCAGCTATGAAAATCATCATCCTAGAAGACATTGGAAGGGAAAGAGCAGGTCTGAAGCTCCTCCAAGACCTCATCCTGAGAGAATTGTACCTGTTGGATAGATTAGCAGCTCCTCAAAAATATACATTTTCATGACTTCTTTTTATTTGAGCTTTGAGCAACACTTAAAGCTCACTCTGTGTAAACAGTCCCATCCCTATCCCTAATGTGTGTGTGTGTG
>NW_012118487.1:26225680-26231150 GCF_000951035.1 Colobus angolensis palliatus | reverse complement strand
GTGTGTGTGTGTGTGTGTGTGTGTGTGTGTGTGTGTGTGTGTGTGTGAGATAGGGTTCCCAGGCTCTGGAGTGCAGCGGCATGATCTTGGCTCACTGCAATCTCTGCCTCCCGGGTTCAATTAATTCTCCTGCCTCAGCCACCCAAGTAGCTGGGACCACAGGGTCACACCATCACACCCAGTTAGTTTTTGTTTTTGTTTTTGTTTTTATTTTGAGATGGAGTTTCGCTTTTGTTGCCCAAGGTGGAGTGCAATGACATGATCTCATCTCACTGCAACCTCTGCTTCTTGGGTTCCAGCGATTCTCCTGCCTCAGCCTCCCGAGTAGCTGGGATTACAGGGGCTACAGGTGCGTGCCACCACGCCTGGCTAATTATTTGTATTTTTAGTAGAAACAGGGCTTCACCATGTTAGCCAGGCTGGTCTCGAACTCCTGACCTCAGGTGATTCAGCCGCCTCAGCCTCCCAAATTGCTGAGATTCCAGGAGTGAGCCACCACGCCCAGCTAATTTTTGTATTTTTAGTAGAGACAGGTTTTCACTATGTTAACCAGGCTGGTCTTGAACTCCTGCCTCAGCCACCCAAAGTGCTGGGACTGCAGGCATCCGCCACCACACCTGCCCCCTAAAGTCTTTATTGAAAGGAAACAACAGCACTTACAGTTAACATTACAACTTTCTGCAACAGAGACACTAGTTGTAGATAACAGTAGTTTGACTAAAAAAAAAATTACAATATAAACCTGAGGAATGGGCTCTCCATAGAGAAATTTGTAGAGTTCCACAAATTCCTAGGCATCTAGAAGGCCACACAAATGTGCAGGACTGTGTGCATGCTCAGCAGAGACGTGTGAATCCCTATTCTCTCATCTCTAGCTCTACACAAGCAGAAACTGAAGGCTAAGACAGATCGTGAACTATATAGGAACACTCATATTGTAACACAAAACAGAGATAGAGAACCTCAACAAAGCCTGGGAGACTTACTGATGCAAGGCATTTAATTAAATCCCTGTTCAATCATTAGCTCACCACTAAGAGTGAATCCCAACAGCCACACACAACATACCAAAGAAAAACAGGTAAATTCAGCTTCATAAAAATTAAAATATTTTGCTGCTCAAAAGACATCAAGAAAGTAAAGAGATACCCTATAGAAAAGAGGAAATATTTGAAGAAAATTTATCTGATAAGGATCTTGTATTCAGAATATATAAAGAGTAATTACAATTCAACAATCAAAAAACAAATAGACTGGGCATGGTAGCTCACACCTGTAATCCCAACACTTTTGGGGGCCAAGGCAGGCAGATCACCTGAGGTCAGAAGTTCGAGACCAGCCTGGCCAACACGGGGAAACCCCGTCTCTACTAAAAATACAAAAATTAGCTGGGCATGGTGTCACATGCCTGTAATCCCAGCTACTCAGCAGGTTGAGGAACAAGAATTGCTTGAACCAGAGAGGTGGAGTTTGCAGTGAGCCGAAATCATTCCATTGCACTCCAGCCTGGGTGACAGAGTGAAACTCTGTCTCAAAACAAAACAAAATAAAATAAATGGTCTAATTAAAATAATGCATAGAGGATTCAAACGAACATTTCTCAAAAGATTTACAAATGAACAAGAAGCACATAAAAGCATGTTCAGCATTACTAGTCACTAAGAATATGCAAATAGAAACCTCAGTGAGATATTACTTCATATGCTCTACATTGGTTAAAATAAGAAAGAGACAGATGTTGGAGAGGATGTGGAAAATTTGGAACCTTCACACATTGCTAGTGAGAATATTAAATGGTGCCTCTGCTTTGGATAAGTTTGGCCACTCCTCAAAAAGCTAAACTAAGTTACCTAGGACTAGCAATTCATTCCTATGTACATACCCAAAAGAACTGAAAACATGTCTGATACTTTCTGTATGCAAATATGCATAGCTATATTACTCATAAAAGGGAAAAAGTGAAAACAACCCAAATGTCTATCAATGGATGAATGGATAAATAAAATGTAGTATATCTATACAATGGAGTATAGATTATTTGACAATAAAAAGGAATAAAGTACTGATATATACTGCAACATGAATAAACTTTTCTTTTTAGCCTTAGGGCCTTTGTATGAATCTTGAAATTAATATTCTAAGTGAAAGAAGCCAGACACAAAAAGCCACAAATTGTCTGAGTCTAATTATATGACATGTCCTGAAGGACCACATCCATAGACATAGAAGACAGATTTGCGGTAACCAGGGACTGAGGGGATGGGGGAGGGGGAAATACCTGCTAATAAGTCTGAAGTCTTTTTTGGAGGGCTGAAAATATTCTAAACTTTGATAGCCATGATGGCTGCACAATTTTGCTAATATAGTAGAAAGCACTGAATTGCACACTATGAATGGGTTAATTTTATGGTTTGTGGAGAATATCAGAGTAAAGCTGTTGTTAAAATAAAATCTATATGAAATACTTAAATACAAAAAAAGTCATAATAAAACTATATATATATTCTTAGTTAATGAAATCTTCACTGAGTATGAAAAAAATTGGAAATCAAAAAAGAAAGAATAATTGACATATTTATATGAAGAAGAAACACTTTTGCATTCCAAAACATTGCTATCAGTAACAGAAAGCTAATTAACCACAAATAATCGAGACAAAACTCAAAGCATTTAATCTTTATTTATAAAGCAGTTATCAGTATGCCAGACACTACTGTAAACACTTCACAAAAATGGACACATTTCATCTGTATATTAAACCTATAAAACAAGATCTATTAATATTCTCCCACTTTATAGCCAGGGATGCTAAGATGTCAAGTAAGCTACTAGTTCCACTTGGCCTCTAATTAGCAGAGCTAGGATTGGAAACCAGGTAGGCTTACTCCAGAGTCTGTGTTTCATGCTCCCACAACACACTGCCTTCTTTGTCAATCATAACTTGAACTCGGGGATAAAGACAGGAAGAGAGAACAAAGAGGAAATTTGAGACAAAATGCTCAAAACAAAAAAGGTAAAATATACTACCAGGTTTGAAGAAAAAAGGCTGTAAATGTAGTGAGAGTGCATGTGCCCATAGAAGAAAGGCTGGGTAGATCCACTGAAGTTTGAGTCAAAAGACAACATTGTAAAACATGTCAACCTCTGTATTCAATCCCTTTTCTCAGCTGCAGAGAATGAGGATATGAGGTGCTGGTACAGAACATTCTTTTTATTATCATTATTATTATTATTATCATTATTATACTTTAAGTTCTGGGGTACATACCATGCAGAATGTGCAAATTTGTTACATAGGTATACAGTGCCATGGTGGTTTGCTGCACACATCAAACCGTCATCTACATTAGGTATTTCTCCTAATGCTATCCCTCCCCTAGACCCCCACCCCCAACAGACCCCAATGTGTGATGTTCCCCGCCCTGTGTCCACGTGTTCGATTGTTCAGCTCCCATTTATAAGTGAGAACATGTGGTGTTTGGTTCTCTGTTCTTGTGTTTGTTTGCTGAGAATGATGGTTTCCAGCTTCATCCATGTCCCTGCAAAGGACATGACTCGTTCTTTTTTATGGCTGCATAGTATTCCATGGCATATGTGTGCCACTTTTCTTTATCCAGTCTATCAATGATGGGCATTTGGGTTGGTTCCAAGCCTTTGCTCTTGTGAATAGTGCTGCAATAAACATGCGTGAGCACGTGTCTTTATAGTAGAATGATTTATAATCCTTTGGGTATATACCCAGTAATGGGATTGCTGGGTCAAATGGCATTTCTCATTCTAGATCCTTGAGGAATCACCACACTGTCTTCCACAATGGTTGAACTAATTTACACTCCTACCAACAGTGTAAAAGCATTCCTATTTCTCCACATCCTCTCCAGCTTTTTAAGATGTAATTGGCAAATTTTGAATATACTTTACTATAAATACTCTTAAAGATTTTTTCCCAGATATTTACTCTGAGGATTTACTTTCTAAGAGTTTTTTGTTCATTGCCTCTTCCCAATTTTAATTTTGGATTTAGAATTTTTCATGTTTATTTCTAAATTTTTAATGTGTTGCTCAGTTTTTAATGTTATATACAATATTTATCAATAAAAAGTGAGCATTTATCTTCACTTCATTTTTGCAAACTTTAATTATGTCAGTATCTTTTGGTAAAGAAACTGTTTTCCCTCTGAAATGTGATTTTTTAAAAATATTTATATATTTAAAATATGATAGTATCCACTGACTTACCAAAGTTCACATGATAGTATTCCAAAACCGTATCTGATATAATTTCTGACTTTACCTATATTTATGCTGGGTGAATTTCTGTTAAAAACAGCTTCCCTCAAACTGACACGCACTACAGATTTATTGAAAACTAGAAAATGATTATGGAGCTATTGAATCTGGCCTTGAAAATGATAAAAATCTTCTGACAAGGAAAAAAAGATCAGAGAAAAGAAAGAGATAAATGGGAGAAGAGGAGAAGGAGGAGGGGGAGTCAAGGAAGAAGGGATGAGGAGAGGGGAGGCAGAAGGGGAGGAAAAGGAGGGAAGGGGAAACATATTGTACACTCTGGCTGTCATACAGTTTAACTGAATATTTCCTTCAAAACTCTCAATAAAATAAAAATCCTCAATATCATATTATATAAGATCAATCATACCACATTTCTACAACTCCCAGAGGAAACTGTCATGGTGCTACTCTCACTGATTTAATGAGAGAAAGCCTTATGAGCTACACAATAGGAGAGGATTTGAAGCTTGAACCTCCACAAAAAGTAACCATTGATACAAATTTCACAATATAACTCCAGCTTTCACCACAGGATACCATTAAAAACAGGGGTCATACAGACAGAACACGGTTAGGGAACTGAAATGCTAAACGAAAAGACAAAAGACTGCACCCCACGTGAACAGTAAGCAGATATTTGACATGTTGTAGAGTATAATGGCGGAATGCCAGACTTTTGTATAAATTAGTTGAGAAAGATTAGAGTCGAGTATTTTTAGAAAGATTTTGAGCAAAAAATAATTATTGATGACTAGAAATATAATAGCAAGATATCTAGTCTGCATAACATAGACATAAATGCAGGGCAAGAAAGTGTAAAACTCCTTACAACCAGAAAATATCATGGAGACCAGATCACAACCAAGAATTAGTTCACTGGACAAGAATAATTAAAAACAATAGTGAAAATTCTGAATATATGTGGATGATATTTGTGGTTATGTTTATGTTCAAATATGCCAAACTGTATATTAATATTTTAATGTGTATTTTCAGATAATTCTTTTAAAATTTATTTAAAACCTGAAATAAACAACTTTTCCGTGTGTCCTATAGAGCCACCCAGAGAGTACAGTCTTTCTCTTTCTAGTGTAATCAAGATTCCTTCATCCAATGATGTAAAAATTATCCGAGACTACAACTTTCAAGGTGTTTTAGTGAAATCTGTGTTATCCCATAA
>NW_012118487.1:26224176-26225290 GCF_000951035.1 Colobus angolensis palliatus | reverse complement strand
AGGTGAGGGGTCTCATATTAGCATCCAAACAGACTGAAGAATTTGGCTGTTCTTTTTATATAATTCTTAACACATTCTTTTTTTTTTTTTTTAGATTCTCCATTAATTTTAGCCAAGCCTCCAATTTATGCTTTGAGTTTTGTTATATGTATAAAGACATATAAAACCTACTCTTTACCTCCATCCTGATACAGCATTTCTGATCTTTTATTTTCTCAGCAGTTTTCTAATCTTAAATAGATCAAAACAAATGTGTGATGTGGAGGCTCAGCTATAGTTGAGAGTTATAGCCTTAGAACAGACAAACTGAATTCAGGGACAAAATCTTCCACTTATTCCGAACCCTTGTTACACCTTTATAATCTGACTGCCAATAGACACTCCATAAATATTTCCTCAGCTATTAAATCTTTATGAGCCTCTACACCATTACAGAGTTGCCTTAAGGCATTGATGTCTGGAAAGAGTTTATAGGAAAAAAACACAAAATCATTTATTTTGTTGAGTTGATTGCTTATATATTTTTCAAGGTAGTGTAAATGGGAACTTTGGAAAAAAGAACATCTGTAGCACGTATGTAAAATCGTGAAAATTTTTATGGCAACTACCAATTGATTATAATCAGTTATGTTAGAGTAACAAAACATTTAACAACCTATAGATGATGAGCACTGGTTAATCAGAATGTACAAGGTCATAAAAACCAGGTATTGATTATATCATTACATAACAGTTGAATTTCAGGCCTTTATTTAACCACATGTTTTTAAATCATATTGTTTAGATCGCTTCAATCTAAAAGATGTTTCATCTGTTATAAAATGGTAAATTTTAAATGCTAGCCCACTTTCTTTTTCATATTATGTTCCTCCTTATGGTTCTAAATTGTATGATACTCATATTATTTGCACTTTAAATACAGTTTTCTGTATAAAATACATGTTTTGATATACACTGACATTGAAGTAATTTCTTTTCAAATTCTGAGTTTTCTAGTATAGGCGTTTACTTTGCAATACTGTAAAAGCTATTTTCCTAGCTTTTTGTGTAAACAAAATATATTTTCATAAAATAACAATAAAATAAATTTAAGCAAACTTCTACATATGGAGAC
>NW_012118487.1:26220440-26223436 GCF_000951035.1 Colobus angolensis palliatus | reverse complement strand
TCATGGCTGTAATCCCAGCACTTTGGGAGGCCTAGGTGGGTAGATCAACTGAGGTCAGGAGTTTGAGACCAGCCTGGCCAACATGGCAGAACTCTGTTTCTACTACAAATACAAAAATTAGCCAGGTGTGGTGGTGTGCACCTGTAATCACAGCTACTTGGGAGGCTGAGACAGAAGAATAGCTTGAACCTGGAAGGTGGAGGTTGCAGTGAGCCAAAATTGCTCCATTGCACTCCAGCCTCAGTGACAGAGTGAGACCCTGTCTCAAAACAAACAAACAAACAAAAAACACATGTTATTGAGGAAATAAAAAGTTGATTTAGATTTGTAAGACAGTGTAATAGAGCATGAAAAGCCAAGACAATCCTGAAACAAAAAGAGAAAACAAAGATGATTTCCCTCTACCATATATCAAGACTCATCTACAAGATTAAAACTAAGATGAAGTGGTGTATTCAGATAAAGCGCTTCTGGAAACAACCAATATTCTCAGCTCTCTCTTCTTTCTCTGTCCCAAGAAATAGATAAATGACAAGTATATAGATGATAGATAGATAGCCATGTCACATTTATGATATGTGACAGACATAGCATGGCAAATTAGTAGAGAAAGATTAGTCTATTAACTATACAGGGCTGAAGCAACTAGATAATTTTAGCCATACAGAAAATTCTCAACTGGACTTCTACCTCACAGCATACACAAAAATCAAGAGCAGAGGAAACAGTACAAATATGTAAAAGACAGAACTTTAAATATATTCGTATAAAATATAAGAAAATATCTTTATAATCTCAGGTATTTGGATATTGGATGACATTTTAGATTGAGAGACAAAATGAAATCATTTTAAAAGTAGTTTACAAATTAAACTATGTCAGAATTAGGAATTCTTATTTGTAAAAATACATTATCAAAGCAATGAAAATACAAGCCATAATTGGACAAAACAACCCATTATCTATAACTGATAAATGGAAAAGCAAAAGACTGACAATTCAATAGAAAAATGAAGATGTGAAAAGTCATGTCCTGAAAATGAAATCACAAATATCACTTATATTTGTAAAAAGATGTTCAATATCACTACTAATCATTAAAATTAAATGTACTGCAACAACAAGGACACCATTTAAACATCTATTAGATTTACAGAACTAAAATGCCTAATCCCAAGGGCTGACTGACATGTAGAGCAATGAAAAGTCACATAAACTCATAGTGAAATTGTAAATTGGCAAAACCAGTCTTTAAAATATAAACTCAAATATGAGCATATTCTACAACTCAGACATATGAATGTACACACACTATAGTAATGTTTATAGCATCCATTTTAATAATAAAAATCTGGAAATAACTCCCAAGTACAACAGATTAATCACACAACACAATCATGGTGAATAATAACACTGCTTTTATAAAACCACTATTCCAAGTGTTTTAAATATATGCAAAAAAACACTATTCCAAGTGTTTTAAATACATGCAAGAGTCAGATTTGCCATGAAGCTAATAACATCCAAGTTTATTAAGAGCTCCTCATTTAGACAAGCCTATTCCAAAGATCTGATAGTAGCTTTGCAATGTGTGTATATGGCCATATATTTCTGTAAAATTTGTAAATATATTTATGATTTGCTGTAATTTCTTTCCTCTTTGGAAGTAAACATCCATTTACATAGCTAATTGTTATTTATAATTTGTATTCTTTCTCCAAAATGTAGGGGACATTGCGCACATGTACTCCACAACTTAAAGTATAATAATAATAAAAAAAATCAAAATGACCCATATAACCTTGGATCATTCCTATCTATATTATTTACGTATTGACACTACCATAGTTTACACATAAAGAAACAAATTTCAGAAAGTTTAAGTAACTTCCCTATGAAGGTTATTAAGTTCACAGCACAAAATTCAAAACTAGGTCATCCAGCTCTACATTTCACGCTCTGAAATTCCATATTTACATAGCTAGAGACATCAACATGAATGAATCCCCAAACACAATGTCACTAAACACGCACACACACACAAACAGTATGCCTCCATTTATGTAACATCCAGAAACAGTACAAAATAAACTGTGTGTATTAGGGATATATACATTTATGGTAAAAAGATGAAGAGCAGCAAAAAAAGGGTTAACATATAATTCACAGTCGGAGTCATATGCACAGGAGAAGAAGGAGAGTGTAATGAAGAGAAGCCTATAGGAGGCTTCAGATTCATTGGTAAGGGCATATTTTCTAAATGGTCGTAAAGTCTAGATGTATCATTTTTTTAATTGTAAGGGACCTACATAAACCCTTTGTATAATACTGAAATGCAAAAAAAACTGAGTTAGTAAAAAAATCAAAGTAAGCTTTACATAGGTATCTCAAAGTGAACAGCTTCCCCATGTATATGCAGAATATCCCAGTTTCTTGTTTCCTAAATCAACTTGGATTGTACCTCTTAAAAATTAATGCAAAAAAATCTCATTTAGGTTTTAAACTATATTTTGCCATGTTTTGAAAGCATACAATGTATTTGAAAGAATACAATTTTATTTTGATTTCATCAAAAATATTCATAACCGAATGGCTCAAAGAACCTAAAATCCTGGTAACTCTTGTATCATTAGTCAACGAATACAGATTCCAGAGTTCTGGCCTTATCTTGGTATATAAACGGAAAGAGTTTCTATCCAAATAATGAGATGAAGCTAAATAATCTACACAATAATTTCTTTCTGGAATCCATCTGAATGCTACATTTGTAGATCAATTAACTATCCCCAAATTCTAGGAACCCTGGAGCCTCTAAAAAGAGACAAAACACCGGCAATTATCCACCTACATTAGGGCACTGGAAGAAAAGAAGGCACCATGCAAGTAGGCACAAAAAAAAAAAACAAAAACAAATTTTTTAAAAGTAGCTTAGAAGCTGAACTTGCACAAGTTGTGAGAGTATAAAACCCTGGGAGCCTAGACATAGAGAACAGTCA
>NW_012118487.1:26217861-26218420 GCF_000951035.1 Colobus angolensis palliatus | reverse complement strand
AAGTATTTGAGGGTACAGAGTTCTAAGGAGCTGACATATCACTTCATGTGGAATAGTATATGAAAATAAATAGTAATTATACACACACACATTGGTGTACCTTGGAGTTATTGCAGGTGCAGTTTCAGATCACTGCAATCAAGTGAATATGGTAATAAAGAGATCCACACCATTTTTTTTTTTGGTTTCCTAGTGCATATAAAAAGTTATGTTTGCACTATATTATAGTTTATTAAGTGCACAATAGCATTACGTTTAAAAATAAGGATGAAGTCCCAATCGGATATGATTGGTAGTGGCTTTATAACAAGAGGAAGAGCTCTCTCTTTCTCTCGTTTTCTCTACTTGCAAGCACTAAGGAAAGGCCATGTGAAAAAACAAAGAAAAGGTGGCTTTCTGCCATCCAGGAAAAGAACCCTCCCCAGAATCTTAATATGATGGCACCCTAATATAAGATTTCCAGCCTACTGAACTGAGAGAAAATAAAGACCTGTTATTAAAGGCACCAAGTCTATGTTATTTTGTTACGCAGCTCAAGCTAAGATAATACATTTGTTTT
>NW_012118487.1:26215433-26217261 GCF_000951035.1 Colobus angolensis palliatus | reverse complement strand
AAAAAAAAAAAAATAAGGATGAGGTCCCAATCGGATATGATTGGTAGTGGCTTTATAACAAGAGGAAGAGCTCTCTCTTTCTCTCTTTTTCTCTACTTGCAAGCACTAAGGAAAGGCCATGTGAAAAAACAAAGAAAAGGTGGCTTTCTGCCATCCAGGAAAAGAACCCTCATCATAATCTTAATATGATGGCACCCTAATATAAGATTTCCAGCCTACTGAACTGAGAGAAAATAAAGACTTGTTATTAAAGGCACCAAGTCTATGTTATTTTGTTACGCAGCTCAAGCTAAGATAATACATTTGTTTTTTAAAGTATTTTTCAGTGTAGGGAAGAATGAGAGAACTGCACTTAGATTGTGTGATATACACAACATGGATGATGCAGAGAATCCAGAATCATGTTCAAAAGATAGAATGTCTTCCAGACAATAACCAAAGCAAAAGTGTCAATATACCTGAAAAATATTGCTTATAATTTAGAAGAAGCAATGATATGCCACAAAAAATCAGTATGTGGGACAACAATGTCAGTTCTCCAGTATAATGTATTTTTTACCTGGCTAAGGGAAATTGGAACACTCGGTCATCTATAGCCTTTGTAAAAACTAGTCAATTGAGTAATTAATTGTACAGGAATAGATCAATAACAAATAAAAGCAATTTTAAAAATAATCAGATTCTGATGTCATTATACCTTCAAATCATAAAACTAACAAACTCTTGATATTTGTGCTCCAATAATTTAATTTCTCATTTTTTTCTATAGCATTTGCTTCTTAGCTTCAATGTTCATTTTGATAATCATCTTTTCCACATGTTATTGGGTTGATTTTAATATTCAGTTCTCTTAATAGATATTTTAAGGGTCATGGAATAAATTTTAAATATATTATTATGCAGAAACCTACTCTTAGCACTGTTATCATGGATCATCACTTTTGAATCGGAAGAACTCGGGGACCTGAATAAAGCAAGCACATCATTTAGGAACCAATCAATCAGAAGATAAAAATCACACAGTAACTTGAACATAAAAATTTTAAATAAAAATAAATTATTAACTATAACAGAGAGTTGGAATAATGGAAAATTATCTACTAAAGAGTAAAGGGTACTCTAAAAAATATAAAAATAACAGATATACAGCAAACCACCACCCCTTGGAATGACATAGTACTCCCGAGGAACAGGCTCTTCTCTAGCACTATTGAGATCCAGACTTCCTGGATGAGAGTGGGCATATCTATGACTCACTGGACAGTAGAGAAAGTCACTGGGGTTACAAAACCACCCAAGGTGGTGCAAGAGGACATTTTTAATAAGAGATGCCCTGTTGGAAACCCTTCACTGGGAAACCCTGAGCATTGAGGAAGTTGCACACGGTGTGGGAGCCTGCCTAAAAGAACACAGCAGAACCAGAAAGAGAAACTCCTTTCCTCATCCATGGTTAAATAGGTGAAATATTTACAGAATCTATGCTTACATATTATTGTATAGGAGTTATTTCAAGGTGATTTAGAGAATAGAGACAATGCATTATAACCAGTACCTAAATTTTCAGTATATGGCAGGGAAAATGCCAAGTTAAGAAAACGAATGGTCAACTATGTGGTTTACTGCAGGCCACATGTTTTGCTCTGTACTCATTTTATATCCTACTCATCCACCGATAAGAAGGGGACAGAAAAGGGATTAGCATACAGAAAATAAATTCAGAAGTATGCCAGAGCTGGTTACATGAGTGTTTTCAATTTGTGAAAATTCATTTATTCATATGACTGTATTGTTTTTATACTTAAATAAAAACTTGTAAAGTAAAACATGC
>NW_012118487.1:26212460-26213933 GCF_000951035.1 Colobus angolensis palliatus | reverse complement strand
AGTCTCCTGACCTCGTGATCTGCCTGCCTCAGCCTCCCAAAGTGCTGGGATTACAGGCGTGAGCCACCATGCCCTGCTCGATTATCTGTGATTTTAAACACTAAATTTTGAAGTAATGTGTCATGTATGTAGCAAAAACTAATGTACATTTTTTACCTTGAGCTGAGTTTTCTTTCTCACTTGATCACTTTTTAAAAGTTAGTTTTGTATTAATTTTTTTTTCGTTTTCTTAAATAATGTTCAGAGCAATTCACAGGAGTCATTGCATTGGAAAATTGAATTAAGAACCAAAAACCTAAGATTCTAATATGAGATGGTCAGTTGGATTTCTGAATATCTGGAGACCATTTCTCTTCATACCAGAAATGGAAGATCGTGAATCTAAATTGCATTACAAGCAAAATACAGAATATCATGTACCATAAACTTTTAGAGTTATATGGGAAGAGATAAAAATTTAAATTTAAAACTTTATAAATGTTGAGTCCACCAAATGACATAATTGGTCAAGAAATAAGAGTTAAAGAAGTTAACACTAGCTATTCAATTTCCTCATTAAGAGAGGTTGCAAGAGTTAAATGAAATGATTTGAAGGTTATTCAGAAATGTTTTACAACAAAAAAGGTGATAACTCAATAATGTATACATACTGACAGTTCGTTTCCCAAAGAGTGTGTTAACCCACAAGTTATTAGTCATATAATGAGTTTGACGACTGTCAATTAGGTAACAATGATAAACAGCTGCAGAAAATTGTACTGTCCATGTTCTCCATTATTATGAAAATGTAGAGAAAAAATCTTAAGATGTGATGATTAGTCCATAAATATGTTTAAATATGTTATATATGAGCAATATATTGCTAAATTTTATAATTCTTTTTTTCTGCGTGCAGCTAGATGATACTGCTGTTGTTGACCCAGCTGCCATTTTTAAGTCAGGAGAGAATTGGGAGTTTTGCTTTGCTAATTGCAACACATGACAGTTGAAATATATATCATACTATAAAACTATGGCTTCTTTTCATATTTATGTTATCTGTCTCGAGATAAAAATAGCTAAAAGTTTAAAAATGTAGAGTTAAAAACTTTCTCTAACACAATTTGCTTTTTGTCAGAAAATGTTTATTGGGCACCTGTTCTTTACTGGTCACTAGTGAAGACTGCATGGCTATATTTTCAGATGTCCTACGGGAATGGATAATTTTCTTTTAACTAATAACAGAGAGAAAGATATAATTGGTTTTGAAAACCTGAATAAAGAAAGCTGGTTCTTGTGCCGCTTCTAATCTTAAATCAGTCAACTCACCAGTTCAATATATGCTTATGTCAAACAAAAGTTATCTATGGTATTCACTGATACTGAATATTTGTCATCATTAAATGATTATTTTCCTATTCTTTCTTTTTGCCGCCTTAAGCTATAGTGGATGATATTATATAACCACATGTGCATATGTGCATAATGCATAAT
>NW_012118487.1:26204988-26210917 GCF_000951035.1 Colobus angolensis palliatus | reverse complement strand
CATGCAGCACAATGCCTGGCACATACACAGTGATCAACGGGAATTTTAACAAATTAATGAATACATTAATTATAATGTCTTATTGTTTTAGCTCACACGGATTTATTTGGAAAAAGTATTCTTTAAGAACGTTTAAAAATACATAATGCTCAAAATAAGCCTATTTTTATCTTTGACTAGATATATTACTAAGTGATATATCATTAAGTTTTGCCACTTAGATTGATCAGACTTCCTTGGATAACACCTCCATAGATGTGTGTGGTTATTTGTATTATTATGTAATACCATGCTGTAGCATTCCAATTTCCAAACCAACAAATATATGTAAACACTTAAATTATGTATTTCATTGGATTATGTAGCAAACATTTTATTTAGAGATCATTATCAAATTAAATTGCATTTGAATAACTCACACAGTTAATTTTCCAAATTAAATCAGTTCAAATTGTCAAGAACATGAATGGTCTAATTTTATTTTTTACTTTTAAGCTAATAATTCATCCTGACACAGTTTCATGAATACTAGAAGAAGACATGAGATTCATGGATCAGAGACAAGGTACGGCAAGCAGCATGAGCTTCATACTTGTATCATTCTTTTTGTCCCCTAAGTCCCTTTAGGGTGATGCAAACAGCTCAGGTGCATGCTGCAGACGGTAAACAAACCTGTCTTCTGTTACACAGGGAGATACTATTTTTGTTTTCAAAGACTGTTTGCTACATGTATATTCTCAAAAATATGGTCCAGAACTAAAACTGTCAATGCTCTGCTCACCAGACATGCAAAAACATGAGGGACTCAGGGAAATTTGTCTCGTGATGTACACTTCTGACATTAATGTAAATTTTGCAGTTTATACTTTGGAATAATCACTTTAATCATTTTATCTGAGTAGTATGTGTATGTGTCAATTAAAATTTTTTAATTCAATAGAGTAAATTTGAACCTGCTAAATACTGTACCAGAGAAATTTTATACTGAACTATTGAAACTCTTCTTGCTAGTAAAAAAAGGATAACAATATAAGGTTTAAAAAAATTGAACGTTGGCTTTACTTCTTTCACATTATATTTCTGCAATATGTTGCACAAACTTGTAAAGTGCCCTGTTGTATGTGTAAAAATTAAGCATGCTGTAAATCACAAAACTGTAGTCTTTATTATAGAATCTTTAAGCTAGCAACGGTAATAAAGATGACTTAGTCAAAAATGGCACACTGTGTATAGCAATGAAAATCAATTATATTGCTTTTTCATTCCCAGCAGGTGTTGATGGCCTAAGAAGGAAACTGATTCTATCCCTTTGCTACGGCAAAGTTATAGCTTAACTTTGCTTTAAATTTGAGAAACCTGCGGTGATTGCATGGCCAAGGCCAATATATAAAACCCGGGTTTCTAAGATCTAATGCAAGATTGAGCTGAACAAGAAAGTGGGGAGCATCATTTCAGCACAGGCAACACTTTCCTTCTCCTATGGAAACCTAAATTAAAAATCAAATGGAGAGATGTTGAAATTGAAAACTAGGACTCTGCTGCAAATTTCTTTCTTGAAATGATAAAGGGAGCCTGCTGACACACTGATATGAAACTGTTAACATACTTAAGTCAATTTCCTCTATAATTTTTTTTTTATATTTTGGTTGTTGATGAAGTTTTTCTGTGGAGATTTTATGTGCCGTAATTTCTATCTGGTAATTTCAGGTGCAGGTACAACAAAAAATCGACTACGCTAGATCTAGATTCCCAAAGCTATTATATCTAATTTCCACAGCCCCTTTTCTCATTCATAAGGCAAAATGGCCACCATAATTAGAGCTTAAGCTTATAGAAGATGGATATATAATTAATGGCAACATTACTCAATTCAACATTCTTCATTTTATGAGAGAATAAACTGAGACACGGATGATCTGCATAATTGGCCCAAGGTCTCAGAGGAAGTGAGGACAAGAAAAGAAAAAATACATATTATATATATTTATATATATATAAAATATAATATAAATATTTTTCTTTTCTTGTCCTCACTTCCTATATATATGTTTATATGTATATGTATATACATATATATACATGTATTATATATATGTAACTTCCTGAATCAGTAGATCGTCATTTATTACATAAAGGCCTGTTTTTGCCTGCAATTTTACATTAATTTATCAAGAAAATGGAGATATTTTTATTTTCTTTACATTTCTTCATTTATCTATTATGCACACACCTAACAAATATTAATTTATAACCTTCTACCTACACTCTTGCAGTAAAGCCTTATCACTAAATAGCTAACATTTAGCAATGTGTTACATGTTTTCATTTATGCATGAAGTTTTAACATTAATTCCTAATAATTATATAATATATAATACCTATTTGGGAATAAACACTATTCAAGGCACTGTATAGAAGTGAACCAACTGACCAATGACTTACCTCCATCATGAAGCATATTCCAGGGAGGAGCATCATACAGTGAACACATAGAAATGCGAATTTTGTAGTGTAACAATAATGGTAGGAAAAAAATAGGGTAGGATTGTTACTTTAGATGCAATGGTGATAAAAGGTCTCTCTGTCAGGAGGTAACTTTCTAACAGAAATAGAAATCTTGAAAAGCAAACAGCCATGGGAGGAGTCAGAAAGTAAAGACCTGGGAAGGCCCTCCAAACTCAAAGCCCCAAAGGGAGCAAATGAAAAGGTCAGAACTGCTGTAGTTAAAACTGCGGACGTCATGTGCACTTAATTCAGGGCTAGATGAGTTCATCTGAGGAAGTGAAGAGGGTTAAGGCCAAAGACTCCAAAATCCAGTAGTTGTTAGTGGAGGATCCACTGGCAAAAGTCAGAGAGCAGAAATTAAAGCAGCCATGTGTGGGAAGCCCAGAGAGAAAAGAGTTTCTTCACATTGTGTTCTTTATAATAATTAACAACTTAGATTGCAGAATTTCGACTAATTGCAAAACAAGTGAAGAAAATAGTCATTCAAAGAGCAAAGTGGAATTTTAACATTACTTTAGAATAAAGAGAAAGCAATAAAATAAAATATAGAGGAAATGAACTTTGCATTAATGAATGGAAGTACTGTACTCATACGAATAAATAAAAATTTATTCCTACTAATATAGTTTAATAGCAAAGTAATGAAATAACAAAGATTTATTTCAATCAAAGTATCTATTGTTGTGTTGTTCACTCAAGGAAAATAAAGTTAGTGGCAGTTTAGAGGTCTGGAAAGGTCAGATTTCTGTGTTTTTGCATTTCAACACAACTATTCTGTGACAATAATAACTTAATTTGGTGCTTTAAATCCGCACTATTAAATTCAACTATTGTGCTCTGACATTCACTAGCCTCCATTAACACATTAAAATAGACTTGTGATATAATTTTCTAAATTATTTTAACAGAGGCAAAAAGTCACGTAATTCACTTGGGGATGAAAAGTATTAAGGACCAAGTTCCTTCATTAACGTATTACTTTGGTGAGGCCATGTGACGCTATAAAACTTCAGAAGAAATTTCTTTTGTGGACTGAGAAGCTGGTTAACATGAAGTTTAGGGATTGGGAGTTGTAGGGAACAGTACTGAAGTAAGATACACAATAGAAACAATTACGTGATTCTTGTCTCAGAATTACCTTCTATAAAATAGGGACCTCAGTGGCATCAATTATGTTACAAGATTGAATGATTTAATTTGCATAAAATACAAACGTGTCTGTGAATGTAAATGTAATATAATGGTATATTAGTGCTCTTTTGTTACAAGTTTAACAGTTGTATCTTAAGATAGGTGTAATACTGGAATTCAAACAAGCTTGGAACAGATCTTTTAGCCACCTCAGAGGGTGGCTAATCTGTAATGAACCCCAAAGATAATCACAGCATTTCTTGGATTCTAGGACTAATACATGATAATTCACTAATGCAGTACCTCATGTAATACTTCCAACATTTAACAATGATAGCGGCCAGGCGCCGTGGCTCGCATCTGTAATCTCAGCAATTTGGGAGGCCGAGGCGGGTAAATCACGAGGTCAAGAGATCACCAACATGGTGAAATCTCGTCTCTACTGAAAATACAAAAGTTAGCTGGGCGTGGTGGCGGGGGCCTGTAGTCCCACCTACTCCGGAGGCTGAGGCAGGAGAATGGCGTGAACCCGGGAGGCGGAGGCTGCAGGGAGTCAAGATGGCGCCACTGCACTGCAGCCTGGCGACAGAGCGAGTCTTCGTTTCAAAAAAAAAAGAAAAAAAAGATTGTCTAAAAATTTAATAAGTACTCAATAGTTGGTAAGACTGATGATGGTTAAAGAAGACGCAGGAAGAGGGCGAATAGATAGTGTAGGATGGGAGTGCAGGACCAGGAGACAGGGAGACAGAAGACAAAAATCTCCAATGACGTCTTCGAATACCATCCACTATAAGAAAACACTTGAATGAACCCAAACAAAAAAGTCTTGTTACATTTCAAATCTATTCACGTGATGTTTTCTTTAAGGAGCACTTTCCCTCAGCATCTTTTACATTATGGATTACATATTGCGTAAAATTTCTGGAACATATTTGATCTGTGACTGACTAAATTTATAATTATGTGAAAGCAAAAAATGTACCTACATCTAAAAGTCATGTTTGACATTTATTTTCTGCTAAACACTTTGAAACAAACTATGCAAAATGAATTTCTAATATAGCTTAATTATATACATTATTGACTAAATCATGTTATGTTTATGCTATTTTTAATCACTATGTATTACATTTCCAAATACTTTTTACATTTGAAGATGTACAATTTCTGAGAGTTTACATAATAAAAACAGTAGGCTTAGAATAGATTATTTCTATTTAAAATACTTTCTTTTACAGTTTATTTAATCTCCCTAAAGTAGGGAGTTCACAGTGCAGTTTTATCTTGGACAGTTCTAAACTCTTCTGTCATATTTTGAAACTCTTGTATAATAATTATTGTATTTCAGAATTCCAAAAAACAAATTGATATAATTGGTATGAATATTAAAGCTTATGTGTTCTGTATGAATTCTGATAAAATTTTCAACCTTGTTCTAATATGAACCAAAGACCTGATGTTTAACAATTGTATGATTCTGAGAAGATAAGTTGAGTTCCTTGAATCTGTTTCCTTATTTTCAAAATAAGGTTAATAAAACTTCCTTCATTTTAAATAAATAAGTTGCAGTCAGTAAATCTTCTAATATACTGCCTGTCACAAAACAGGCCTTCATTAAATCAGAAGTATGAAAAGTAATTTAGCAGAGTGGCAAAAGAAGCAAGGATTCTAAAATCAGAACAACATTAGAGAGAACTGGAATTCATATACAGTGTACTTACTGTATATGTTTCAAAAATTAATTGACTTCATTGATTATTAAGATGAAAAATGCTTATGCTGCATGATACATGCACATGAAGCCTCCAGTACATTGCAAGTAATCACTATAATTTATAATTTGCAATTATATAATTTACAATTAAATTCCAACTATCTATGCTGATTAATATATTTTCTACCTATACTTTGATAGCAACTTATTACTATATTCCAAACACTGTACAGAGCATTGTAATTAAAATAATTTTATTCTCAAGGATTAAGTATTCACAATTTAAAATAATAACAAATAACTTTTTGATAATCTAAAACATTGAAAGAAAGGAGAATTTCAATTTAGTATATGAACGCTTAATTATCTATTGCTATCTGTTATGGAACCTCAAATAGAAAAATTCATTGAGATGATAGAAACTGTAATCAATCAACAAAGATGAAGTGATCAGGCAGAATATGTAAAGAAATAAAAGCCTTCGGCAGGGCGCGATGGCTCATGCCTGTAATCCCAGCACTTTGGGAGGCCGAGGCAGGCGGATCATGAGGTCAGGAGACTGAGACCATCCTGGCTAAC
>NW_012118487.1:26195239-26204133 GCF_000951035.1 Colobus angolensis palliatus | reverse complement strand
TAGTAAAATGATTTACAAAAGAGCAACACTTGCTCTTTCTTTTGTGAGTGTTTTTTTTCTTTTCTTTTCTTTTCTTTTTTCTTTTTTTGAGATGGATTTTTGCTCTTGTCACCCAGTCTGTAGTGCAATGGCGTGATCTCAGCTCACTGCAACCTCTGTGTCCTGGGTTCAAGCGATTCACCTGCCTCAGCCTCCCCAGTAGTTGGGAATACAGGCCCCCGCCACCACGGCCATCTAATCTTTTTTGTATTTTTAAAGACGGGGTTTCACCATGTTGGCCAGGCTTGTCTCAAACTCCTCACCTCAGGTGATCCACTCACCTTGGCCTCCCAAAGTGCTGAGGAACATGGAAACACTAGATTGGCTTAGTGTTCCAGCCTACATCGTTCTCTCATTTTGGATGCTTCCTGCCTTTGAACACCAGACTCCGGGTTCTTCAGCTTTTGGATTCTTGGACCTTTGGCTGCACTGTCAGCTTCCCTGTTTTTGAGGGTTGGGGACTCGGACTAGCTTCCTTGCTCCTCAGCTTGCAGACGGCCCATTATGGGACTTCACTTTGTGATTGTGTGAGTCAGTACTCCTGTATAAACTCCCCTTTATATATGCATCAATCCTATTAGCCCTGTCCCTCTAGAGAATCCTTACTAATACAGAGGGGAACAATATAGATTGCGGCCTGTTGGGGGTGGGAGAGGGGTGGAGTAGGGTGAAGAGGACCAGGATAAATAGGTAATGCATGCAGAGCTTAGTACACTGGTAACGAGTGGATAGGTGCAGCAAACCATTCTGACACATGTTTACCTATGTAACAAACCACATATGTGTACATCCTGCACATATATCCTGGAACTTAACATTAAATTAATTTTTTAAAAAAGAAACCAGAGTAACTACAGTGTATAGTTCTTATTGTCTAGTATCCAATTAAAAATCAATCAGACATGCAAACAGGAAAATGTGTGCAAACTCAGGAGGAAAAGAACAAAATAACTGTAAAAAACTTAACTTTTGATGATTTAGCTATTGCAATAAGTACCAAAAGACTTTAAATAGAGTATTACAAATAGGTTCAAGGACTTAAAGGAAATATAATCATAAAGAACAGAGGGATGATTCAGCTGAAAAATAAATAAGTAATAAATAAATACAAACTCATATTTATATAAATTCATATATATAAACTCATATATAGCTAGATAAATTCTAGAGCTTAAAAGTCAATTAGGGAACTTAAATATCCTTGGACGTACTTAGTGTAAGATTGGTGATGTCACAAAGATATGTCAGTAAACATCAAGGTAGACAAATAGAAATTACACCACAAATAAATTATTCTTACAAAGAGAAAAAGTACTAAAGAGAAGTTAATGGGGTGCTGGAGACCAGAGGAAAAATACTGAAGTGACAAAACCTATGTAATTATAATACCAAAGGAGAAAAAGATAAAATAGAGATAGAAAAGTAATTCTTGGTCTCAAGTTTGAAGGAAGACATCAACTTATACACCCAAGAAGCTGAAGGAAATTGAAACTGGATAAACAGTATAAGAAAATCATACTCCGGCACATCATAATCAAACTACTGAAATTATAGGATGAAGAGAAAATATTTAAAACAGCCAGAAGGAAATAAAAGTGACACATTACATATAGTGAGCAATAATGAGATTGACCACCACATTCCCATTAGGGAGAAACATAAAAGACCCTAGAATCCTAGAATGATGAAATGACATCTTTAAATCATTCATAGAAAGGAAAGAAAAACTGTGATTGTAGAATTGTATATCCAGTGAAAATATTTGTTGCAGATGAAGGTAAAATAAAGACATATTTAGATAAAACAGAAGTTACTGTCAGCTGGCCTGCACCTTAAGAAATGCTAACAGAGGCCAGGCGCAGTGGCTCACACCTGTAATCCCAGCACTTTGGGAGGCCGAGATGGGTGCGTCACCTGAGGTCGGGAGTTCGAAACCAACCTGACCATATGGAGAAACACCGTCTCTACTAAAAATACAAAAAATTAGCTGGTTGCAGTGTTGGACACCTGTAATCCCAGCTACTCAGGAGGCTGAGGTAGGAGAATCGCTTGAACCCGGGGGGCAGGGGTTGCGGTGAGCCAAGATCGCACCCTTGCACTCCAGCCTAGGCAACAAGAATGAAACTCCGTCTCAAAAAAAAAATAAAATAAAATAAGGTGCTAACAGAGTTCTTTAGCATGAAAGCAAATGGCACCAAGTGATAATTCAGATATATAGAAATGAATAAAGACACTCAAAATGGTAAATATGTAAATATAAATTATAAATATTAAAATGATGAATATAACAGAAAGATCTAATGATTTAAAATTACAAATATATGAAAACCCTTAACAATAGAGATTCAAGATATATGAAGCAAAAAACTGACAGAACCTCAGGGAAAAATAGATTCATAGTCATAATCAATAATTGGTATCACTCCTCCCTCTAGAATAATACAAGTAATAGAGGAAAAGAAAAAAGAAACACACTAGGAATATAAAATGTCAGAATGACACTCTCAACCAGTTTGACCGATATACTCCAAAACTGGAGAAAACATATTCTTCCAAGGTCACATGGGACATTCACAAGATGTACCATATAGAGGTCATAAAGCAATTGCAGTGCATTAACAAAATTAAATCTTGGAAAGAGTATTTTCTGATCACTGAGGAATTCGATGAAAAATCATTTCCAGAAAACTATCTGAAAAGCCTCTAAATATTAGGGATATAGGGATGTAAAGATTTCACACACACACACACACACGCACACACACACAAAATATGGCCAACGAAGAAATCAGTTAAAGTGATGTTAGAAAATATGTCAAATTAAATAATCATTGAAATTTAAGATTTCAAAATATTTGAGCAGCAGCTAATATGGTACATACAAATTTAAATGGTTACAGGAAAGCAGGAGAAATTTAACCTAAATTAGCTAAGATCGCCTCTCAGCAAAGTTTTAGAACAAATCAGCAAGCTAACCCCATGATAAATAGAAGAAGAAATAAGAGTGACAATAGAAGAAACCAACAAAATAGAATAAAAACAGAAAAGTTAATGAAGCAAAATTTATTTACTTGAAAAGATTGTTAAAATTGATAAACTCCCATAAGATTCATAAAGGAAACATTAAGACAGTTGGAATTATCAATATTAGGCCAGGTGCAATGGCTCACACCTGTAATCCTAGCACTTTGGGAGACTAAGGTGGGTGGATCACCTGAGGTCAGGAGTTCAAGACCAGCCTGGCCAACATGGTGAGACCCTGTCTCTTCTAAAAAACAAAAAAAAAAAAAAAAAAAAAAGAAAGAAAGAAAAATAGCCAGCTGTAGTGGTGCATGTCTGTATTCCCAGCTAGTTAGGAGGCTGAGTCAGGAGAACCCTTGCACCCAGGAGGTGGAGGTTGCAGTGGGCCAATATCGCACCATTACACTCCAGCCTGGGCAACAAAAGCAAAACTCCCTCTCAAAAGCATAAAATAAAATGAAACAAAAATACTAGTATTAGAATTGAGATAGGTGAGATAGGTGCGATTACTACATATGCTAAAAACATTAGAAGTTGATAATGAATTCATGGTATAAACACTCATATCAATAAGTTTACGAACAGGAATTTGGAAAAATGGACAAATTGTTTGAAAAGTTCAAGTTAAACAAATAAACATGTGGTTAAATACAAAATCTTAACAGCTTTTTATCTCTTAAATAAATTGTATTAATTATCAAAATCTT
The DNA here is from genome assembly GCF_000951035.1 of Colobus angolensis palliatus. Taxonomy (NCBI): domain Eukaryota; kingdom Metazoa; phylum Chordata; class Mammalia; order Primates; family Cercopithecidae; genus Colobus; species Colobus angolensis. The sequence continues at coordinate 26,200,366 of NW_012118487.1, read as the reverse complement.
TCCTCACAAAAATTTCATAGGTTTACACTGGTGAATCCTGCAAAGGTTAAGAAACTAATTCATACCAATGTTACACAACTTTTTTTGTAAAACAGAGGAAGAAGGGCCACCTCTGAACATATGTTATGAATCCAATAAAACCTTGATATAAAAACATAACAAACACATTACAATAGAAAATTATAGACCTTCCTGAATAACTCTCCTGAATACAGAAAAAAAGTCATCAATAAAATACTAGCAATTGAAAGCACCAAAATACGTAAGTAAATACACACACACACACACACACACACACACACATATTATGTCCAAGTGGAGTTACCCTTTGAGGTGAAAAGTAGTTTAATCCTTGAAAACTGTACAATTTAATCTTCTAAGTTAAGAACATGTTTTAACTTCACTAGCAGATGAAGGCAAACAATTCGATAATGGTATTTCATTGATATAATCTGTTATGTAATTCAACACATTATAAAAACAAAAAGCTGGACAAAGTGTTTAGAAAATTTTTATTTAAAAGTCAGTTCCAGATATACTGACTGGAATGTTCCAGATACACATTACACCTGAGTATACGTGTGTGTATTTAAGTAGTATAATTTGTACGCCCGTCCCCTCACATTGTGATGCTTGACATTTCTGTGAAGGACATCAGAATAATAAATATATAAAGCTGGGAACAGATGTGAGGCTTTCTCATTTTCATCCAGGAAACCAAGGTTGCCTTGTATTATAAAAATAATTAACTGCAATAAAAGACTAGAAAAGTCATAAACTATCTCAATGACTGCTGAAAAAAATTCTACTTTTGATAGAAAAGAATCATTGATGATAACATCCTAGCACAGTTGGAATAAAATAAACATCTTTTATCTTCCAACAGGTATATTCAAAATATCTAAAGTATACATCATACTTCATGGACAAACTCTGAAAGCTTACTTTTGAGATATGTAAGAAAAAAGTTTCCATTAACATCACTTTCATTCAATATCTTACTGGATTTTCTGGGTGGTACAGTAAGTCAAGGAAAATAAATAAAAGTATAGAGACAGGCAAGAAACAACCATATTAGTATTGGCAGATGTTATCACTATTTAAAAACACATGTTCACTGCAATTTTTATTTCAACATTTATGTTGAATTAGATTACATAAATTATCCTATATTTTACTTTTTTAAATGAAATATTTGTTGTACTATATAAAATATTTTATGATTATTGTTGTCAACATTATTTATAATTTTCATATTGGTTAAATAGTTTTCCTATTTGTTAGAATTTTATTATACAATGAAGTGATATATTTTCAGTGAAGTCAGTCCCTATGTAATCTTTGATGATATTTTACTCTAGATTAAGTTTAGGTTTAGATTTTATCAGTGATTTTTTTTTTTTCCTGTGACACATTGTTTAAGAAAGAAAAAAATTAAATTATAGTGTTGTATTTACTATCTAAAACTATTTCTGGCATGACATGATACTTCAAATCAGTGATAAATATCTGTTTATTTCTACTTAAAAAACCTACTGCTTTTTCATTAAGTAGCATCCATACTTTAGAGAAGAGTTGTGTGAAATATCTTGCATTTTTTTATTCAAAATGTTTTAATTTAGCATACTTAAAATATTTGACATAGTAAAACTTCCAGGACTTGCTTATACATTTGATAATGTATTAATTATTTTTAAAGGAATTTATATAATTCTTAGCAGTTAAATTTGCAAGGCAAACTTTAGAACACCATGTTAATGAATACATGAAAGTAAAAATTTCCAATACTGTCTATATACTATTTTCATAAGACAAAGACAATGGAGAAAAATGCTTTCACATAAGAGAAAAGATAGCTATGTCCAATTAAGAAATTACATTTGAAGCAATTAGTAAAGAATAACAACAGTCACTTTATTCATAGTCTGAATTTTGCTTGCCTACCAAATTGAAGTGTGGACCTCTACACTGTACTGCTCTAACCTTCGTTTATTATTATCATTTCTTATATCATAGAAATACATGCCAAATTTGAAAAACTAAGTGACTTCTGATTCCAAAAACCAAAGAGGATCACTTTTTCTTGACATTTTATTTTTTCCCTTTATGTATGTATCCATAGATAATAATGTAATTTGGTTTTAAGAATTAGAGTTTAGGATGTCTTCTCAATAATAATTCAGGGAATAATTTGAGAACACACAAAATTATGTAAACTTAAAATCTGACAATTTTGATTAAATGTATATTTATCATTCATAGTATTACAAGTTGCTTTATATTACAGAGCTACAGATTATAGGTGTATATTTTTAAATTATAATACTAAAATCTTTTTATGTCAGTGTAAATTTATTATGTTTGTATGCTCCTTATATTAAAAACCTTAAAATACTCCGTTTCAAAATATAAAATCTTATGCTGTTTGAGAAAATAAAATATTATCTACCACTCTGCAATAAGTTAAGCATCTAGAACAAGGAAGAACGATACTATTCCAAGATTAAAATAAGTATTATCTTTTCTAATATATTTTTGCATTTTAGTGCATGTATTTTTATCTTTATCAATCAGTATATCTTTTGTAGATACTGTTGAATTTAGATATATTTGCTGTATGCCAAACTTTAGTTCCAGATTCTATACAGAAGTCCTACCAGAAGCAGCAGAGAAGCAGGCATTAAGGTGAACAATATATAAACTATTTTTGGGGGACCATTTTGTCCAGCATCAACAGCAGTTGAACTAGGTGTTGTATTAGGAAATACCAGTTTGCCATTCTAGGATTCTATGATGGTTAATAGTACATGGTATTTTTCACTAATGGGATAACAGAACAAAATATCTATCATATGGAACAATAGCACTCAAAAAGATCCTTTCAATCACATGCAAATTTACAGTCAATAAATTAACAATGTTTCTATATGTACTAGTTTAATATCAGTACTTCACTGTGCAAGCTTACTTTCCTTTATTATGCTTTACAGATATTGCAATTTTTACAAACAAAAGGTTTTGGTTACTCGGCCTTCAGCAAGTTTATAGGCACCATTTTTGCTACAGTATGTGCTCACTTCATGTCTCTGTCTCACATTTTGGTAAGTCTCACAATGTTTCAAACTTTTTTGTTATTATTATATTATGGTGATCAGTTTTCTTTGGTGTTAATATTGTCATTGTTTTTGGTTGCCATGAACTGCACACGTAAAAGGTGGCAAACAATTAATAAATGTTATGTGTGCTCTTAATTGATAAACATGTGCTTCACTGACTGGCCAATACTTCATCTCTCTCACTCTCCTCAGGCCTCCCTATTCCCTAAGACACAACAATTTTAAAACTAGGCCAACAATAGCCTTACAATGGTCTCTAAGTGTTTAAGTGAAAGGAAGAGTCACACACCTCTCATTTTAATGAGATTCAAAATGATTTTCAAAATTCAAAATTTAATAATTCAAAAACTAGAAATGATGAAGGTAAGTGGGGGAGGTGTGTTGGAAGTCGAAACAGGTCAAAAGCTAGGGTTCTTTGCCTAACATCCAAGTTTTAAATGCAAAGGAAAAGTTCTTGAAGGAAGTTAAAAGTGCAATTTCAGTAAACACACAAAAAATAACAAAACGAAACAGGTTTATTGATGACACAGAGAAAGTGTGAGTGGTCTGGATAGAAGATTAAACCATCCACAACATTCCCTTAAGACAAAACTGATCCAGAGAAAGGTTCTAAATCTCTTCAACTTTATGGAGGCTGAGACATAAGAAAGTGCAGAGAAAATTTGGAAGCGTTTCTTCTGTAAGAAAGAGGTTGGTTCATGCAGTTTAAGGAAAAAAGCCACCTCCATAATATAAAAGGGCATAGTGATGCAAATGCTGATGTAGAAGCTGCAGCAAGCTATCAAGGAGAGCTAGCTAAGATCATTGATAAAACTGGCTACATTATACAAAATATTTTTAATGTAGAAAAAACAGTCTTGTGTTGAACAAAAATACCATTTAGGACTTGTAGTTAGAGAGAAGACACTGTCTGTCTTTAAATCTTTAAAAAACACGCCGATTCTCTTATTAAGGGCTAATGCACTTGGTGACTTTGAATTGAAGCCAATGCTTATTTATTATTCTGAAAATCCCAAGGCCCTAAGAATTATTCTAAATCTACTCTGCCTGTGCTTCTTAAATATGGAACAATGGCCTGGATCATAGCACATCTGTTTAAAGCATGGCTTACTGAATATTTTAAGCTCACTATTGAGGAGACATACTGCTCATAAAAAAATAAAAAACGATCCCTTCCAAAATATTACTGTTCATTGACAACGCACCTAGTCATCCAGGAGCTCTGATGGAGATGTGCAAGGATGTGAATCTTGCTTTTATGATTGCTATCACTACATGCATTCTGCAACACATGGATCAAGAAGAATTTCTCATTTCTCGTCTTATTATTTAGGAAACACATTTTGTATGGCTACAGCTGCCACAGAAACATCTGGGCATGATAAATTGAAAACCTCTTGGAAAGGATTCACCATTCTTGATACCATTAAGAACATTCATGATTTATGCCAGGAGGTCAAATATTTATATTAACAGGAGTTTGGAAGAAGTTGAATCCAATCCCCATGAATGGCTTCAAAGGGTTCAAGACTTACAGATGTGATTCAAATAGCAAAACTAGAATGAGAAGTGGAGGCTGAAGATGTGAATGAGTTGCTAGAGTCACACCATAAAAGATGAACAGATTAATTGCTTCTTACGGATGAGCAAACAAAGAGGTTTCCTGAGATGCAATCTACTGGGGAAGACGCATGAAAATTGTTTAAATGACAAAAAATGTTTTAGAAGGTTATGTAAACTTAGTTGATAAAGGGTTTAAGATGATTGACTCCAATTGTGAAAGAAGTTCTAATGTGTGTAAAATACTATGAAACAGTATCACATGCCACAGAGAGAGATATTCCCTATTTAATAAATGGTGCTGGGAAAATTCGTTAGCCATAAGTAGAAAGCTGAAACCGGATCCTTTCCTTACTGCTTATAGGAAAATTAATTCAAGATGGATTAGAGACTTAAATGTTAGACCTAATACCATAAAAACCCTAGAAGAAAACCTAGGTAATACCATTCA
>NW_012118487.1:26188866-26194064 GCF_000951035.1 Colobus angolensis palliatus | reverse complement strand
ATTGATGCAGCAAACTTCACTGTTGTCTTATTTTATTAAATTGCCACAGCCACCCCAATTTTCAGCTTTCACCACTCTGCTCAGTCAGCAGCCATTAACACTGAGGCAAGACCCTCCACTGGCAAAAAGAATATGACTTGCTGAAGGCTCAGATGATTGTCAGCCATTTTAGAAATAACATACTTTTAATTCAAGCATTTACATTTGTATTTTATACATAATGCCATTATACTTAATACACTTAATAGAATACATTATGGTATAAATATAACTTTTATATGCACTGAGAAACCAGAATAACTTGTTTGACTCTCTTTATTGCAATATTTGCTTTACTGAGACAGTCTATAACCAAACCTTCAAGATCCCCCAGGTATGCCTGAAAGTCTAGAAAATGTATTTTTGCTAGATATCTTTTTATAAAAGTACAGAAACTCAAAAACCTTAATGGTTTATTACATATTAACTTTTAATAATTTATCATATATTTGTACCCATTACCATATTGCGTAAGTCAAAAGTAGTGTACATCCAGATAATTTCCCATATGATAATTTTGAATATCATGAAATATTTTTCTGGAATTTTCAAATGAAAGTTGGCTAAAATAAAAGCATTTTAGTGTGTATGCTAAAAAATCATATAATTTTACCTCTGATATAAAATTATTATTAAGAAGAATTTTGATTTATATTGTCACAGTCATACAGACATACACTTTGGAATAGTTTTATGATGGTAACATATGCCAATATAACTCATTTTTAATTTAAATCCAATACACATAAAAGAATTAGCCATGAATGGAAACATTCTCACACAGACAAAATAGTACACTTTTGGAAACAACAAATCTAGGTTTTAATTCTTGTTTTACCTTTTGCTTTCCTCTTGGTTAAGTAAGTCCCTGAGCCTCAGTTTTCTGACATAAATGGGGAAAGATGTCCCTTTCCATACAACATTTGTATGATAATTAACTGAACAAATTAATATAGCACATTCACACTGTGTCTGGCATGTGATAGACACTCAAAAATGTTAATTCTCTTCCCCATAAGTTTCTAATATTTTTATACAGACTTAATTGAAAAATCTATAATCTCTATATTTTTACTTGTGTAGATTATTCTAGTTGTAGAAAATTATTTTAAAAAGCAAGAAAAAATTGAAATTAAAGTATCAGTGTGGTCCTGATTAGTCTAAAGGTCTTAGATGAATATGTTACACTCCAACCAGAAATATGACGGCATTGATAAAACCTGCTTAAAGGAAACACAAATTGCAGCTCCATTTTTAAAATTATGTCTAAAAATTAATATATAAAACATATCAGAGTATAATTATTTTACTTTCTCAGATTAACCGAAGATGAATGATAGTCATATTACTTTTAATGTGCAGAGAGATGCCAAAAAGGATATCTGAGATCACTTTAGCCTGTTAAGTATAACATTAAATCCCAATGAAATTTAGGTTTGAATTTTACAATGCATCTCAATCTGAAATCTCCATTACTAATTGGTAATTTATTCCTTTTAACTTCCTATCAGGTTGGCCTTGCCAATCTTACTCCCTTGATCACAATTTTTCACTTGCTCATTTCTAATGTTAAGATTCAGACTACTAATAGACAGCCATGAAATTCTGCTGCTTGGCTGTACCATGAAAGTCACTGATCTCCAGGAATAATAAAGGTCCATATATTTTATTAATTGGTTAGCATATTCAATTCAATAATATTTATTAAAAATTTTCTATACATGTGTAATTTTGGTATTTATTATGGGGTTACAATTTCTCAAAGAGCCTGAGATTTAGTGGGAAGCTAAAGCAACACATCTATGGATATATTTTAGACAAAGCAGAAATAAATGACATCAATTATTAGTTAAAACTAAGTTTGCTTTGTCCCTGAAGAGCAGCGGTTTTCATGGTACACACAGGAAGCAGAACCCTGTGGCTGTCCAAAGTAAGTCTCATCACAAGCTGTTTCTGCTTCCTTCATGTTTTGACTGACCTAGTACCGCATACTACTCTAACTCCAGCTCTATTTTCTGTTCCAAGTTACAATGAATATTTCCAAACATATATTTTATTATAAGGAAGAGTAAAAGCACAAGAGACAAAATGAAAATCAATGAAGTTATGGTAAATTAAATAATTTTTTTTTTTTTTTTTGAGATGGAGTTTTGCTCTTGTCACCCAGGCTGGATTACAGCGGCATGATCTCGGTTCACTGCAACCTCTGCCTCCTGGGTTCAAGCAATTCTCCTGTCTCAGCCTCCAAAGTAGCTGGGATTACAGGCGCCTGCCACCATACCTGGCTAACTTTTTGCATTTTTTAGTAGAGGCAGTTTCACCATGTTGGCCAGGCTGGTCACGAACTCCTGACCTCAAGTAATCCACACGCCTCAGCCTCCAAAAGTGCTGGGATTACAGGCATGAGCCACAGCGCCTGGCCCATAAAATGTTTTTAATGAAAGAAGCATCTTGGAGGGAAGAAAATGGGATTTTTTTTCCCAAGTCATATCTATATATGTTTTTGGCTGAGTCAGTTCACACCAAAATTATTATCAGCCCAAAATTATTGGGCTCCTGGCCAATTACTCATGTGTGAACCTTTAGGCCAGACTACGGGCAATTACAAAGGCTTTACCTGGCAGGTCTCAGACAGGAAACTATCCCCTGCACAAAAGAGTTGGTGCACAGCCAGTGCAAGGCAGTCTATGATGGGACTTGCAATCAGAGACTCAGACCTCCTGGCTGGCCATTCTCTTATGTATAGCTTCATTTCTAGTCCAGAGGCCTATGGTGGAGTCTTCCCTCAGACACCTCAGCCGAGGACTCTTAATGGGGGAATGGGGGAGAACTAGGAGACACTTTACTCCAAAAAGTTTCAGTACTTTTTCTTTCCTAGCCCTTACTCCTCCTTCCCCTCCCATTTCCGCCACTCCACTCTAGGTCCATAATACTGCAGGGCCTTTCTGTTCAGCTTCACTGTGCAGTGAGGTGACTCACCATCTTTGTACCAATGCAGCTGACCCTTTACTGGTGCTGTTTCATGTGGGAAAATGAACAGTGGGGTGAGTTAGTGCCAGCTCTCATTTAGCCTCTGGCTCATATTTTTGTACTAAGTGATCACAGTCTTGACTGTTGCTTTCATTTTGGTTTGTGGTTTCTATCAACTACTATGGCACCTGGCAGTACAGTTCTGTCCAGGTCAGCCCAAGCCCTTGAAATTATGTGCTTTTATGAGCCTTTCTTGTTTGTGAAGCAGAGACAGCAATAACTTTCTCATCATTAGTATAACAAATTATGTACGTGAATTTCCTAGGCTAAAACTGGCACTGAATAGTAGTAATTTCAAAACTACAATTGTAACTGGAAATTTGAAGGATCAGAAAAAGAGTTAATGACAGTGATTGGCTATATCAATAACTTTAAATATTGGTTAAGTATGTCTCTACAAAGATGAATAATAAATATTATGACTTCAAGATACACATGGTTTACTCAATCGCCTCACAGTCAACGTATACGTAAGAAAACTATATTATAATTCCAACAGAAAACCAATTAACAAAATTCTCCTATTTCTACCAATAGTGCTAACATTCTTTGAGTCACACGGCCTCAAAATATTTACTTGTATTTTGTGTCTACTTTTGTCCTCATCTGTTGACAAAACTTTGCTTTATATGAACTTGTCATAGAAACAAATTCTTTCTTATAACCTTTATCTGTTTTCTTAACAGGAATCTGACGCAAATGCTCTTCTGCGTTTTTCCAATATTCTCATCATGTACTTTTTCAATAATAAACCATCAAGCAAAATATAAGCAAATTAATTCATTATATGCCATGTTAATTGATTCAAAGTACCAGGCACTTTTTTTATTATTATTGATTTAGGTTCTAGAAAATTTATTCTTCACTGGTGCCTTATACCAAGAGCCACTACAGCGATGTAATTGTTGATTCTATGCCCTGCAACTAATATTTGCCCATTTCTACCTTCATAACAACGCCCTAAAATTAGAGTTTTCTCACATTCCTTTAGAATTATTCTACCTCTCCTTGCCTTTCAAGAATAAAGTTTGAATTTCTTCATTAAATATTTTAGTCCCCAGTTCATAATTTGTTCTTCTATTAATAATTCATGCAGCCAGGCAGAGTCACGCCTGTAATCCTAGCAGTTGGGGAGGCCAAGGCAGATGGATCACCTGGGGTCATAAGTTCAAGACCAGCCTGGCCAACATGGCAAAACCCCGTCTCTACTAAAAATACCAAAATTAGCCGGGAGTGGTGGCAGGTGCCTGTAATACCAGCTACTCAGGAGGCTGAGGCAAGACAGTCACTTGAACCCAGGGGGCAGAGGTTACAGTGAGCCTAGATCGCATCATTTCACTCCAGACTGGGCAAAATAGTGAGACTCTGTCTCCAAATAAATAAACAAATAATTCAGGTGACACATAAAACTAATTTGTCACTTGATGCAATATTATTAAATTTATTTAGTAATATGACTAGTATTCAGGGTGTCATAGAACCTCCTTTGACACATAAATTACTACAAAATTTTGACTAGACAACAGTAATAACAAATGGAAAGGTTTAAATTACATCTTTATTATTCATTTAAGAAAAGTAGTATCAAATCTGCACAACTACCTAAATAGAGTTGGTAATTAAATGACATTTTATAAGAAATTCTAGTATATTATTTATCTGGGAACTCAGGTAAAGCATTTTCCTACCATTTCTCATTTAAAGTTCCTTCAATTTTTAGAAGTACACTGAAGCTATATTTGGTTCATGTAAAACTTAGCATATAGAAAGATCAACTCCAAATTTAACAATTATTTTCAATTGAGTGACTTTTCCACTGCACAGAACTAATTTTTTAAAATAAAAATAGATTCAGCCAGGCACGGTGGCTCATACCTGTAATCCCAGCACTTTGGGAGGCTGAGGCAGGTGAATCATGAGGTCAGGAGTTCAAGAACAGCCTGGCCAAGATGGTGAAACCCCGTCTCTACTAAAAATACAAAAACATTAGCCAGGTGTGGTGGCGGGCGCCTGTAATCCTAGCTACTCAGGAAGCTGAGGCAGAGAATTACTTGAACCTGGGAGGCAGAGGTTGCAGTGAGCTGAGATGGCATTATTGCACTCCAGCCTGGGTGATAGAGTGAGACTCT
>NW_012118487.1:26131227-26187995 GCF_000951035.1 Colobus angolensis palliatus | reverse complement strand
GGCGCCTGTAGTCCCAGCTACTCGGGAGGCTGAGGCAGGAGAATGGGTAAACCCGGGAGGCGGAGGTTGCAGTGAGCTGAGATCCGGCCACTGCACTCCAGCCTGGGCCACAGAGCGAGACTCCGTCTCAAAAAAAAAAAGAACATAAAAATCTATGAAACTGTTTCTTTATTTTGAGTCAAGCTGTACCCAAAGGAGCAAGATAAGGCAAATAAGAATCAAATACAACTGTCAAAGTAATTGGTTGTCTTTCTATATTAAACACTATCCATAATGTCTTGCCCCTTCACTCATGTGAGAAGATTCTCACTTTTTGAATTCTGGTGATTATTAAGCAATTAAACCACTATAATTTTCCTCTTAATTCTGAAAAAAAAAAATGGGAGCAGATATATCTCTTCCAATCTAGGTACTATTAAAAATGTGAGGCAGAAAGCTACCTATAATTAAAGGGTAATGAAAAGTCTCTTGTGAAATGATTATTATGTACTTGATGGGACTGGCAAGATCACTTTGCTACATATCCTTCCATGGTGCTTGCTGTTCTGTTACATGGAACCGAAAAGTTGCTTAAAATGTTACAGGTGTAGTATTTATTTAATTACATTTTCATCTAAATATATGACCCAACTATCTAGAGGAAGATAAGCTACAAAAACATAAATTATTATTGTAATTACACAGTTAAAAATCAATTTAAATGTATTCTGAGAAGATGGTGGAGTACAAAGCACCAGGAACCTGTCTCTACACCTAGACAATTGCATTGGCAGCCTCTGTCTGATGTAACTGTAAATTCTAGAGTCTATGGAAGGCTTGGAAGGCAATTTGAGATGAATTTCAGTCAATTGCAGCTAATATTGTCATAGCAGTCACCCGTTCCCTGGTAGGCAGCTGAGCATTTCTACTAGGAGCAGCTCGCACACAGCTTGCAGAAGCCATGGCTGGGAAAGGGGATCCTGTCATTGAAATATTGGGGATTTGTACTTTGATTGGTGCTTCTGATCCCACAGGTTCAGACGAAGAAGTGGATGGCCACTGTTCCCTCCGTGTTGCAAGCTCCCCCTTCCTCAGCTAAAGTGACTTGCAGAGAATTTAAAGGGTCAACGCCCTTTTTCCTTTTTCTTTTTTACCTTTTTGGAACAAGACTTTAAAGATAAGAATTTTCAAAGGAAATTTACATACAGAGAAAACTAGAAAGTGACTGGATGTGCTTAGGAGAATGCACAGGCTCAGAAAAATTCTTAGAAAATCTTAAATTTTCATCTCAGACAGATCTTTGGCCCACAGATCACCTACAACAATAAATAAATCTAAAACAATAAGTACATCAAAAAGAATAAAATTCTGGGGAAGAAAGAGAATCTGATTTTGAGTTACAGTATTAGATTCAACTTTCTAGTTTTCTATAAAAATTTAACATGTATATGAAGAAATGGGAAAGCCTGGCCCATTCAAAGGAATAGAGTAAATCAACAGAACCTGTCCCTGAAGAAGACCTAATATAAGATCTAGTCAACAAAGATTTTAGACAAATGTTTTCTAGTTTCTCAAAGAACTAAGAAAGATGTGAAGAAAGTGAAAAAAAGCATGTATAAACAGATATCCATAAAGAATTAGGAAACCTAAATAGAAACCAGAAAGAAATTCTGGAGCTGAAAATACAGCAACTAAAATGAAAATTTCACTAGTGGGATTCAAATGCAGATTTCAACAGGAAGAAAAAAGAATCAGTGAACTTGAACCTAAGATAGTAGTAATCATGAAGCCTCAGGAACAAAACAGAAATGATTGAACAAAAGTGAACCAAGTCTACATGATTTTTAGATTACCGTCAAGGGTTCCAACATATGCATTGTGGGATCTCCAGAAGCAGAAGCAGCAGCAGATAAAATATTTGAAAAAATAATGGCTGAAAACTCTCCCAATTTAATAAAAGACATGAATCTTAACACCCAAGAGTCTCCACAAACTCCAAGTAAGATGAACTCAAAGAGACACATACCTAAATACATTACAATCAAACATTTAAGAGCCAAAGAGAGAATTTTGAAAACAGCAAAATTTGCTCATTTGTTTGATGAGCAAAACAGCAAATGAGCAGCAATGAATCACATACAGGAGATCCTTAGTACGATTGTTTGATCGATTTTTATCAGGAACATTGGAGGCCAGAAGGTAGTAGGCTAATATATTCAAAGTGCTAAAAGAAATAAGCTGCCAACCAGTAATCTTATATCTGGCTTAGCTCCTTCAAACTAAGGGAGAATTAAGACACCCTCACATAAACAAAATCTGTGGGAATTTGATATCTGTTCACCTGCCCTGCTATAAATACCTAAGGGAGCTCTGCAGGGTGAAAAAAGATTACTAGACAGTAACTGAAAGCTATATAAAGAAATAAGAATCTCAATAAAGGTAAATGGAAGGGCATTGTAGCTCCACTTTTTAATTTCTACATGATAAAAGCTGAATTATTATAACTTTGGTTTGTAACTCCGCATTTTGTTTTCCATATAATTTATCGAGACTACTTCATTTGAATTAAACATGAGTTTATATTTTGGGGTACACAATGTAAAAAGATGTGATTTTATGACATCAACAACCGAAAGGGTAGGTGGAGCTGTTAAAGGAGCAGAATTTTGTATATTATTGAAGTTGGTAAATATCCAAATTAGAGTTGTTTTTTTTTTTTTTTTTTTTTTTTAGACGGAATCTCACTCTGTGGCCAGCCTGGAGTGCGGTGGTGCAATCTTGTCTCACTGCAACCTCCACCTCCCAGGTTCAAGTGATTCTCCTGTCTGTCTCCCAAGTAGCTGGGAATACAGGCTCACGCTCCCACGCCCAGCTAATTTTTGTATTTTTAGTAGAGACGTGGCTTTACTGTGTTGGCCAGAATGGTCTCGATCTCCTGACTTCATGATCTACCAGTCTTGGCCTCCCAAAATGCTGGGATTACAGGCATGAGCCACCACGCCCGGCTCAAATTAGAGAGTTTTAAATTAAGGATGTTAAATGGAATTCCTATGGTATCCACAAGGAAACACTATTGAATACATATATAAGAAAATGAGAAAAGAATTTAAATTTTGCACTACAAAATATTAATTACCCACAAAAAAGATAGTAATGCAAGAAATGACAGACAAAAAAGCTCTAAGGCATATAGAAAACAAATAACAAAATGAAAGAAATAAAGTTTCTCCTTACCAGTAATTTTTTTCAACTTTACAAAGGTATAGTTAAAAATAAAAATGTTATATATTTAAGGGATGCAGCTTGATGATTTCATATATGTATACATTGTGAAATATTGCCACAATCAAGTTAACTAACATATCCATTACCTCACATGGCTACTATTTGTGTATGTGTGTGTAGTGAGATCACATAAAGGCTCTTAAATTTTACTAAGAGAGTCAGCAAATTTTAAGTATACAATACAATATTTTTAACTGTAAGCATATTGTTCTGGCAATACACAAAAATGATTTCCAGAACTTATCTTGCATAAGTAAAATTTTGTACCCGTTACTATGTAAGTATTACCTTAAATGGAAGTGAATTAAACTTTCCAGTCAAAAGACAAATACTGGCAAAAGTATAAAATCATGATAACTATATTCCTTCTACAAGAGACTCACTTTAGAAAGACACAAATACATTGAAATGAAAATATGAAAGAAGATATGCTAATAGTAACCAAAATACAGCAGGATGGATATACTAATATCAGACAAAACAGACATTAAATTTAAAAAGGTTACAATATATAAGGAAGAAAATTATATTTTAGTGAAAGTTTCAATACAGTAAGGAGATACAATTAAATACATACATTTGATAAGACAGGGATGAATCTTGAAGATATTATGCTAAGTGAAATAAGTATCCAAAGATAAATACTGTATAATTTTACTCATTTGAACTACTTAGATATGCAAAATCAGACAAAAAGCATCATGGTAGTTGCCAGGAGTGGAGAGGAAGATAGAATGGGGCATTTGTATTTCATGGGTATAAGGCTTCAGTTTTACAAGATGGAAAGTACTATGGAGATGAATGCTGGAGATGGTTGTGTAACACTATGAATGTATTTAATAACACTGTTCTCTATCATTAAAATGATGAAGTGGTAGATTTTATGCTATGTGTATTCAACCACAATTTAAAAATTAGAAAAAATCAATTTAAACCTCATCTTGTGTATGGGTATAAGCATGTTGGTTTATGTAAGTCTTGTTTTGCTAAATACATGAGTAAATATTTTTTTAGATGGCAATTTACAATGTTTGAAAAGCAATAAGTATTCAGTAAGTGCTATTATTATGTTATATATTTTAAATATAAATATACGGTTCAATATTCAGATGCAAAAATGAGTTTATTTCTCATATTCAAGCCCATTCTTTTTCCACTATCTTAGCTTATTCTTAGATATAAGAAGGGACTTTGAACTTCACTGAATGTACCTTTCTCTCTCAAGTCTGTGGTTCCCTTTACTAGGAATACTCTTTCACCTGGCTGTCACCTAAACTGAAAGACCAGTGTGTTCTTAGAAGTGTCCTATGACCTTCAGCATTTATATTTGACTTCTCTTTCTGGTTATTTCATAGTGTATATATTTCTGAAACTATTTTATATTGCATTATTAAATGTAATGGAGTTTTTTTTTTTTCTTTCATTTTTTAGCCAGCAAGATTTTGAAGACTGGAATGTTATCTCTTACAGTTATATCTTTAGTGTTTAGCTGAATGCCTAGAAAAGCATAGCAGTTAAATCAATATTTGTTAAATGCATGAAGATTAAACAATGATCATGTATGTACTTCCCCTCATCTTTTTCTTGCCTACTCTATTGCATATGATGGGAGATTAAATTGAAAGTGTAGTAAAAAATCAATACACTTAATGAAAACTGTTATTAAAGAAATTGAATCTAGAAATTGTTGAGCTGTGTTAGGTTTAAATGATTGATTGCCAATAAACATCAGCTGATTGATAATTCTGCATGTGGCTACTGTAAGAAAATAAGATCTTCAGCAAAATTTTAAGTAAAATAGTCTGCAAAAATTCAACAATGTATAATTGCAAATATAAGAACCATCACTACGTGACTTGTTATTTGCACATTTAAAATATACTGAGTACCTACTATGTGTCAGTACAGTGCAAGCAGCATAACACAAAGTTGAATTGGTAAAGGTGCTTTGCACAGTTTGTAGTCCAGAGAAGAAAAGTGAGAACAGTAATAGTTTTATTCTGATGCAGCAAATACTCTAGTTTTTTGATGAAGAACTTAAAAAAAAAACAAGAGCAACTTCAGGCACAAGAGGCGTTTGTTTACTTTTAAAGGACACACTGGATTTAGGTAGATAAAAATGACAAGTGGTTTTTCAACAGAGAGGGAGAGAAGAATGTATTCAAGAACAGTAGTTATGGCTGGGCACTGTGGCTCACGCCTGTAATCCCAGCACTTTGGTGGGCCAAGGAGGGCAGATCACCTGAGGTCAGGAGTTCAAGGCCAGCCTGGCCAATGTGGTGAAACTCTATCTCTACCAAAAATACAAAATTAGCTAGGCATGGTGGTGCATGCCTGTAATCCCAGCTACTCTGGAGGCTGAGGCGGGAGAATCGCTTGAACTTGGGAGGCAGAGGTTGCAGTGAGCCAAGGCCGCACCATTGCACTCCAGGCAGGGCAACAAGAATGAAACTCTGTCTCAAATAAAAGAACAGCAGTAATAAAACAATGCAATCAGAGAACAGCTTGTGTTATGGAGAGCTTGTAGTAAAGTGTGAACATGGGAGAATAGTAGGAAGAATTAATAGAGAAATAAGTAAAAAGGACAAAGCTAGAGGCGTCACGCTACCTGACTTCAAACTATACTACAAGGCTACAGTAACCAAAACAGCATGGTACTGGTACCAAAACAGAGATATAGACCAATGGAACAGAACAGAGTCCTCAGAAATAATACCACACATCTACAGCCGTCTGATCTTTGATAAACCTGAGAGAAACAAGAAATGGGGAAAGGATTCTCTATTTAATAAATGGTGCTGGGAAAATTGGCTAGCCATAAGTAGAAAGCTGAAACTGGATCCTTTCCTTACTCCTTATACGAAGATTAATTCAAGATGGATTAGAGACTTAAATGTTAGACCTAATACCATAAAAACCCTAGAAGAAAATCTAGGTAGTACCATTCAGGACATAGGCATGGGCAAGGACTTCATGTCTAAAACACCAAAAGCAACAGCAGCAAAAGCCAAAATTGACAAATGGGATCTAATTAAACTAAAGAGCTTCTGCACAGCAAAAGAAACTACCATCAGAGTGAACAGGCAACCTACAGAATGGGAGAAAATTTTTGCAATCTACTCATCTGACAAAGGGCTAATATCCAGAATCTACAAAGAACTCAAACAAATATACAAGAAAAAAACAAACAACCCCATCAAAAAGTGGGGAAAGGATATGAACAGACATTTCTCAAAAGAAGACATTCATACAGCCAACAGACACATGAAAAAATGCTCATCATCACTCGCCATCAGAGAAATGCAAATCAAAACCACAATGAGATACCATCTCACACCTGTTAGAATGGCCATCATTAAAAAATCAGGAAACAACAGGTGTTGGAGAGGATGTGGAGAAATAGGAACACTTTTACACTGTTGGTGGGATTGTAAACTAATTCAACCATTATGGAAAACAGTATGGCGATTCCTCAAGGATCTAGAACTAGATGTACCATATGACCCAGCCATCCCACTACTGGGTATATACCCAAAGGATTATAAATTACTCTACTACAAAGACACATGCACACGTATGTTTATTGCGGCACTATTCACAATAGCAAAGACTTGGAATCAACCCAAATGTCCATCTGTGACAGACTGGATTAAGAAAATGTGGCACATATACACCATGGAATACTATGCAGCCATAAAAAAGGATGAGTTTGCGTCCTTTGTAGGGACATGGATGCAGCTGGAAACCATCATTCTTAGCAAACTATCACAAGAAGAGAAAACCAAACACCGCATGTTCTCACTCATAGGTGGGAACTGAACAATGAGATCACTTGGACTCGGGAAGGGGAACATCACACACTGGGGCTTATCCTGGGGAGGAGGGGAGGGGGGAGGGATTGCATTGGGGAGTTATACCTGATATAAATGATGAATTGATGGGTGCTGACGAGTTGATGGGTGCAGCACACCAACATGGCACAAGTATACATATGTAACAAACCTGCACGTTATGCACATGTACCCTAGAACTTAAAATATAATAAAAAAAAAAAAAGAAAAGAAAAAGAAAAAGATGTGGAGAGATATAGCAAAAAAAAAAAAATCACACACAATACAAAAGAAATGTTTAATAAATGTGGACTAGATTAATAAAAAGAAAAAAAAAAGAGTTGAGAAATAAGTTTTCTAGAATGAGCTAAAGATTTTATTTTTTTTCTCAGAAAGCTAGAAGAAGCCATTAAGGGATTTTAAAGGGAACGTGAAATGGTCACATGTAAAGTTTATGAAGACCTCTCTGGTTATAATACGAAGTGCAGGTTGAAAGTGAAGGAACAGTCTCAATAGGCAAGGATAAAGTTTGAAGGTGAGAAATGACAGGCCTTAAACTAAGGCAGCTACAGTGGAAATAAGAGGACATAATAAATTTAAGATAAATGAAAGTTAATTTAACAAGGTTTTATGACAGATTGGATTTGAGGAATAAATGAGGGTTAAAACTTAGCCAGACTTGGTTTTCTAGCTATGTCTACGTTAATTAAGAAACACTGCAAGTATATAGGTTTTAAGATAATATTTCTAGTAATTTTGCATATTCAAATAAAAAAATTTGAGACTCAAAAGGCAAATTGCAAGTAGAACTTAACTTTGGAATTTCTCAAGGTAAACATAGCAGTTGTAGCCATGAACTTAGAAAGATAATGCCAGAAAAAAATTAAAAACACATGCTTTATACATTTAAAAATAAATGTGAATACATATTTAGCCAAGATTTAAAGAAAGTCATGGTAAAATGATGTTTCTATATTAATATTCCTTATGAACATGTAAATAATATTTTTAAAAATAATTTTAGAAACTAAAAATTACCAGTTACACAACAAACTCCTTTGTAAATATTTCTGCCACTCACTTACATGTGGACATTGTATTTTTATATATTGTTATCCCACCAATAAGTTCCAAAATAATATGAATAAAGACCTTTAAAAATATGTTTTAAACTACTGATTTTGAGACTTGTTTGTGAAGTGAATTACAATATGCAGTACTCTAATAAATCAGCAGTAAAAAGTTATTTAGAAAGAATATTCATTTAAATCAGTGCACTGTTCGACAATACTTATGATTACATGCCATGTCTCTAATTTAATAATTACTATTGAACCTACATGACCTGTGTTAATTTTATGTATTTAGGCAGAAAATTAATGCATGTTCCATGTTTTATGTTTGTGAAAGAAATCCAACTTCCTCAGCTATGCCAATGCTCCCTGCTTTATTTGGCTTAGAAGCTTTTGAATCATAAATATTCTCTGATTCCACCTGGATTTTAAGAGCCACAATGTCCTTAGGCCTATATTAAAAATGAATCAGTGATAAAAATTATGTGGTGAATGATGTATTCTATTAAAAATATTAAATTTCAAAGTTTTTAGTTGAAGTAGAATAAGAAGTGTATTATTTATAGTCTTGAGAAGAAAAAAGTCAATAGCTGTATTTTTAAATATCTGAGCCTGATGGTATCCTCTAATACACACTATATTAAAAAATAACACTCTAGCTTTCTAAAGTGTTAAAAAACAGTTTTGCAGATTAAATTATTTTTATCAATGATATAAAATTTGGGTTCTGTTAGCAATGAATCGCCTAAAGAACAAAAACCCTTTCTCATATATATACATATATATATACAAATATATCATGTATAATAAATATTATATATTATATATCATGTATAATATATATCTCATATATTATATATATTTTTTCTAGTTTCTCTGTATAATATATATCTCATATATTACATATATTTTTGCATGTGTATACACTTTAACTTTATACTTTTAAGTAGAAAAGTTGTATTTTTTGTATCTCACTGCTTTAAATATTAAAAATTCAGTAGTTTAGTTAGAAGCCTCAACCATTAAAATCTCTGTCTCTGAAATCTAGATATGATTTGAGTATATTACTTATACTTTTGAAGTATAGTACATATTCTGAAACCTTTTTTATAAGATATAATATTCTCTATTAAGAATGTAATGACATTTAAAATCCAGACATATTATGAAAATTTTATTATATTTTGATATATTTTCTCCCATTGATAATTTTGCTAGCTATGCACTGCAGAAAATCTTTTTACAAACAAACAAAAAAATAATACGGCAAGCTGCCACACATGCAATTGAATTCTGGTTGAATTAAAATTATAATTCCAATTGTATATTATCTGTCTGTGTTTTTCTTTTCAACAGAATACTTTGCTTTAAATAGAGATCAACTGTATAAGCAATGAGCCACTCCACATAAATTTCAGAAAGAGAATTACCATACAAACGATTGTCTTTTAATCAGGTTACTACTGTTTTTATTATTACTATTATTTATTTTTGCAATTGAGTCGTATGAGTTATTTATTTTAATAGTAACCTTTTCTTAGATATACAGTTTGCAAATATTTTCTCTACTTATATACATTGCCTTTCCACTTTATTGTTTCCTTCGCTATGCAGATGTGTTCCCACTTACCTATTTTTGCTTTTGTTGCCTGTGCTTTGGATGTCATATTCAAGAAATCACTGCCAAGACAAATGCCATGAGGAGTTTCTCTTATGTTTTCATTTAGGAATTTTACAGTGACAGGTCTTTATAAAAGTATTTATTTCATTTTGAGTTGACTTTTGTATAAGGTGTAAGACTGAAGTCCAACATGATTCTTTTGCATGTGAATATCCAGTCCTCTCAACAAGATTTGTTGAAGAGATGATACTTTCTCCATTGTGTATTTTTAGCACCCTTCTAGAAGATCAATTGAACATCTATGCATAGACCCTGTATATTGTTCCATAGGTCAATATATCTGTCTTTATGCTGGTGCTATGCTGTTTTAAATACTGTAGCTTAGTAGTAAGTTTTGAAATAAGGAAATGAAATACTTTAGTTTGTTTCTTCTTTTTCATTGTTACTTTGGCTATTCAGAGTTTTTTGTGGTTCCACATAAATTTCAGGATTGTTGCTTTCATTTCTTTAAAAAAATGTCAAGATTTTGGTAAGGATTAAACTGGTTCTGTACATTGCTTTGGATAATTTGGTATCTTTCAACTCGACTGAATTCATTCGTTACCTCTAATGCATTGGGGGGATGCAGGTGTAGTTTTTAGGGTTTTCTACACATATGATCATATCTTCTGCAAACACACATATTTTAGCTTTTCTTTTATAATTTGGATGCCTTTAATTCTTTTACTTGACTAATTGATCTGGCTAAGACTTCCAGTACTATGTTGAATAGAAGTGTTTACAGTTGTATTCTTGCCCTGTTCCTGCTCATAGAAAAATAACTTTATTTTTCAATATCAAGTATGATGTTAGGGGAGGGATTTTTATATATGACTTCATTGTGTTAATTTCTTCTATAACTAGTTTGCTGAGAGTTTTTATGGTGAAAGAGCATTGCATTCTGTCAAATGCCTTTTCTGTATGTCAACAGTAGCCACACACACACATAAACAATTGAAAAGGAGTAAGAGAATTGAATAGACGTTTCTCTAAAAAAAGACATACCAATGTCCAACAGGTGTATGAAAAAATGTTCAACATCACTAATCATCAGTGGAACCAAGTCCCAAGCACAGTGCAATATCACCTCACATGTTAGAAGGGATATCTATCTGTCTATCTATCTATGTATCTATCTATCTATCTATCTTTCTATCTCTATTGAAAACACTTGTTATCATGTGCATGTGTGTGTGTGTGCATGTATGTGTGTTTTCAAGGATATGCACACTGTTGGAAATGTAAAATTGTGCATCCACTACAGAAAACAGTACGGTGGTTCCACAAAAAATTACAAATGGAACTACAATATGATCCAATAATCCCACTTTCAGCATATCTAAAATAATTGAAATCATAATCTCAAAGAGATATGTACACACACATTATTGTAGCATTATTCACCATAGTCAACAAAGGAGATAACATAAATGTTCATCAACAGATGAATGGAGATATATATATATATATATATATTATATATAATAAAATAATTCAGTCTTAAAAAAGAAGAGAATATCTTGCCATAATTGACAATATAGATGAACATGGAGGATATAATGCTGAGGTAATCAGCCAGTTATAGAAAATAAATACTGCATGATTCCAGTTATAAGAGAAATCTAATAAAATCAAAGTCATGGAAACAGAGTAGAATGGTGGTTTCCAGGGGCTGAGGGAAGGGAAAACAGGGAGTTGTTCTTAATGGGTATAAAGTTCCAGGATGCAAGATAAATAAGTTTTAGAGATCTACTATAAAACATCATGCTGATAATTGACACATTGTATTGTGCACTTCAAAATGTGTTAACGATATGGGAGTGATGGGAAGGGAAAAGCATGGTCCCTGTAAATGATACCGAAAGTGGGAAAGGAAGCGCTGGGTAGAGGAGGGTATGGTCCCTGGCTAGGGCTCCACTCCTACAGACCTAGGTGAGTAGAGGCATTTTTGTTTTCCTGCCCAAATGTTGTATTTCCCAAAACCATCTGGCCTGCTATGCCCCCATCTTGTGCCTATAAAAACCCTCTAGATCCCAGCAGGCAGAAACACAGGCAGCTGGACGTCGAGAGGAACACACTGACAGGTACCAGCACACTAGCAGCCACCGACTCGCAGAACGACAGGGAATTTGACTGGGGCAATTGGAGGAGAGCCTAGGCTGCCAAATGACCCGACTCCAGGGGAAAACCATCTCCCTTCTGGCTCCCACATCTGCTGAGAGCTATTTCCACTCAATAAAACCTTGCACTCATTCTCCAAGCCCATGTGTGATCCAATTCTTCCGGTACACCAAGGCAAGAACCTCAGGATACAGAAAGCTCTCTGTCCTTGCAGCAAGGTAATGGGTCTAATTGAGCTGGTTAACACAAGCCGCCTATAGACTGCAAAATAAAAGAGCAAAACTAAAAGAGCACCCTGTAACACATGCCTACTGGGGATTCAGCTGTAAGCATTCACCCCTAGACACTGCCAGGGGGTTGGAACCCCACAGCCTGCCCATCTGTATGCTCCCCTAGAGGTTTGAGCAGCAGGGCATCAAGAAGTGAGCCACACAAAGGATATGAACAGACACTTCTCAAAAGAAGACATTCATATAGCCAACAGACACGTGAAAAAATGCTCATCATCACTCGCCACCAGAGAAATGCAAATCAAAACCACAATGAGATACCATCTCACACCAGTTAGAATGGCAATCATTAAAAAATCAGGAAACAACAGGTGCTGGAGAGGATGTGGAGAAATAGGAACACTTTTACACTGTTGGTGGGACGGTAAACTAGTTCAACCATTGTGGAAAACAGTGTGGCGATTCCTCAAGGATCTAGAACGAGAAATATCATTTGACCCAGCCATCCCATTACTGGGTATATACCCAAAGGATTATAAATAATGCTGCTATACAGACACATGCACATGTATGTTTACTGCAGCACTATTCACAATAGCAAAGACTTGGAATCAACCCAAATGTCCATCAGTGACAGACCAGATTAAGAAAATGTGGCATATATACACCATGGAATACTATGCAGCCATAAAAAAGGATGAGTTCATGTCCTTTGTAGGGACATGGATGCAGCTGGAAACCATCATTTTCAGCAAACTATAACAAGAACAGAAAACAAAACACCGTGTGTTCTCACTCATAGGTGGGAATTGAACAAGGAGATCACTTGGACACAGGAAGGGGAACATCACACACCGGGGCCTATTGTGGGGAGGGGGGAGGGGGGAAGGATAGCATTAGAAGAAATACCTAATGTAAATGACAAGTTAATGGGTGCAGCACACCAACATGGCACATGTATACGTATGTAACAAACCTGCACGTTGTGCACATATACCCTAGAACTTAAAGTATAATAATAATAATAACAGTAAAAAAAAAGGAATTACTAAGAAAAAAAAAAAAAAAAGAAGTGAGCCACAGCCCCATCACATGCCCTGTGAAGGGGACAAAGGAACTTTTCCCATTTCATGAGAGGCCAGAAAGTATGTTAAGTGTTCTTATCTCAATTTTTAAAAAGGAAAGAAGAAGTGAATCGGGGAGAAAAACATCTCCTTAGCACTTCTTTCATGAATTTACTGATTCTCATTGTTCTAAAAATGGCACCTAGTACACAATAACTTTCTGTAAGACAGGAATAAATCCAAGATTTGTCAGGTCTCATATTTACACAATTTGGGTTTGGTCCTCTTTAAGAAAAATAATGCAAAACTTTGAATACAAAGTTGCTAGTGCCCCTCCTGTGACATGTACAATCTATGCACCGAAAGGCCCTGAATTTAGCTTCTATTAGCAATACTAAAAAGCTCCCTGTCTTATGGTATTAGAGATATGACTTCTTGGAAAGTGAGGGTCTAAAAAATTCACACATGCCACATCTTTTTCAGACACTAATTGGCTCCTGAATGTGAAG
Organism: Colobus angolensis palliatus; assembly: GCF_000951035.1. Classification (NCBI taxonomy): domain Eukaryota; kingdom Metazoa; phylum Chordata; class Mammalia; order Primates; family Cercopithecidae; genus Colobus; species Colobus angolensis. Next base: position 26,174,244 of record NW_012118487.1, on the reverse strand, counting down.
ATAACAATACATTTTATGGACAAAAACTAAGAAGAACATGTTCTTCGGGCAATGGTTCAAATCTTCTACAGCTTGTGGAAAATGTCAATAAGCACAGAGAAATCAACAGGTGCAAGCTGATGAGAGCAGGTAAAATATAGCTACTAGACTCAGATATGCAAATAATAAAATTTCTAATGCAAACTGTATTGATCTGTTAAGTCAGCCAAACAACTACACAACTGAACACCTGAAACAGATGTTCAGATGACTAGAGGCAAAAATTTGGTCTAATTCAAACTCTTAAAACCTATATAATGGGAAAGATAATTCAGGATCTTGTAACTTACATGCAGATCCAGCATTTCAATTTTAAATTAGTGTGCCTGCAAATTTCCTTTTCTCAAACTGTTTACGAAACTGATGTTTATACTTCTTTTTAAGACGGTTGAGGTTCTTATGAAACCTGTTGAATTTTTCTTCTTTGACAGCAGAAATAAACCCAAAATTTACAAAAAGAAATGCTTGGCATAAAAACACATCAATCTGAATGTCAATAAACAAATAAATAAAGCATAATTAAGAAAAGGTCTTTAAAAGTAAAACAAACAACAAACAAACTGAAGGCTGGTTCAGTTTACCAAAATTATAAAAATGATATGCAGAGTTGGTTAAATTTGAAATACAATGGATAATCATATCTAATCAATTCAGAAAAACATAAAAAAAAACATTTTATACTCAGATGGTCTTTTATAAAGTAGTAAACATTGCTTGTTGTCACCAAATAGTCATTCTTCTGTTCTTCCTTTGTAACAGAATGCTGAGTAGTGTGCCTAGCTAAATGATTATATTTACTAACCTCTCTGCTATGATTTTTGTAATTATTGCATGCCAGAGATCTATAAATGACTATGGGATATCCAGGAAGACTTTACAAGAGCAACAGTAAGTTTCCTTTATCTTTCACCTGTTTTGTACTGCTATGGAACTGGAATACAGATTGATGGAATACAATTTGATGGCTGGAGCTCCAGCAGTCTGCTTGAACCCTGAGATTCCCTTGTGGATGGAAGTCGTGGTCTTGGAATGCTAGAGAAAAAGATAAATAATTGAGATCCAGGTGCTTTATGGAACAAAAATAATGAAAACTGTATAGAGTATTGTTTGGATGAACGGAGGCAAGATGGCGCACTTCCGGGTTCTTCATCACCAACTTTTCCTGCGCGCATGAAAATGCAGCTGGCGCCAGGGAAGGTGCAGATAAACCAGGCATGCGCCAGGTGATGTCAATCCAAAGAGACCAAGATTTACCTGGCCGCACCTACAGAACGCCACCCGACAGGCCCGTGTCCTGCCTATTGCCCTCCCACTCCTAGAAAAGCCGCTCCCCGCAGGCGCACTGCCCACACTTCTTCAGCCCCTACTCCTGTCGGGACTGCAGGAACTCTGCCTGAGAGCTCCACCGGGTGACTCTCTCGGTCTCCTTTGCCGGAGGCCGACAGACCTCACCCTCCACACCTTCTTCCCTGAAGCTAGGTGACCAAAGAATAAATTTGCAGTTTTGCTCCTAGCCTTGCCTACTCGCTGGTTCTTTTGTGCCCACTCTGGTGGTCTTAGAAAAACAAATCAAGTATGTTTTATAAAATAGTGAAGTCTTAGAACTTTAACTTATTTTCCCCCAATCTATTCCACTCTGTGCTGGAAGCTAATAGTAACACAGATTAGATAGCTGGAGAGAAGAAAATACTAAGAGGAACAATGAGAAAACAATAGAAATATACAAACATAATAGATAAAATTCACTATATCTTAACAATTCAAACAATTGATCCCAATGGTATAAGCCACATTATCATTCGTAGGAAAGTCACTTAAAATACACAGCATTCAAATCATTGAGTTTCATGTAAATAAAGTGCCAGACTTACCAAATATAGCATTAGAAAATTCAATTAATGTTGAATTTCAGATCAACAAAAATGATTTTTGTAAAAGTGTATGATACAATACAAATATTTATAGTATATCTGAAATTCAAATTTACCTGGGAGTTCTGTATTTTGTCTAGCAACCCTACCTGTAAAGTGGTTGACTTATAATAATATAAATTATATAATGCTTTCTTCAAAGAAATAATATTTTAGGGAGCTTTACATTTGGTATTGAACATGATCAACAATGCCATATTAAATAGAATAAATGACATATATTTCATTGAACACATGGTATACCACTGAATTTTATGACAACCTCCTTATTACAAATGAAGAAACTAAAGTTCAAATTTATTTTATAAATCCATTGTAGGCATGTAGCTAAGAAGTGGCAAAACTAAAATTGAAATATAGTTTAATATGACATAATTTGACTTATGTGTTGAATTTAGACTAGACTTTATATAAGCTACTGAACGGTGAGCAACTATAGATATTATAAATATAATGTAGACAGTAATGTCTAAAATTTTTAGACCTGGTTTCTCTCAATATAAACAAACAAAGCAAAACAAATTCTGCCATGCAACTCCTTCCTGACAACTTTCTTTGTCACGTTAACACATCCAAAACAGTTCCGCATTTCAACTTGTCTTTTTCTTTCACTCCTGACTGCCAATCCTGACAACCAATTCTATTTTATTTCCTCTCCAGGTTTCTCTGAATACTCTATATTTGTCTCAGCTTGCTTAATTCAGTTTCCTTTACCAAAGGAACTCACAAACTAGGAACCAAATCAAAATAAGGCATTTAGCTTTTTCAGAAATGTGGGCATACAGAGGACACAGATACAGGCAGATTTATCCAGCTGCGTGAACATAATGGCAGATTTTTTAGAGCAGGGATTAATAAAAGATTGCTAATCAAGAGAAAAGATAGCATGATTCCTAAACCTTCCTTGAACTGAAAAAAAAAAAAAAGAAAACGAAAGAAATTCTTTCATGTCTCCATTTCCAGTCGCTATTATAACTAGATGAAATGTGCTTCCAGCATTTCCTGTGAATTCCCAATCTTTCTTGGTAGTATATGTAACCTAATAGTAAATTCCTATTGTTTTAGGTAGGTTAAGGGTATATGCACTCCTTGAAATATATATAAGGAGGAAGACAAGAAAGGGGAAGGGAGGGGAATAAAGGGAAAGAAAGAGAAGAGAAAATGCAGATGTCGTTTCATAGAAAACTTGCAATGTGCCTCATATGGTGTTAACAGATTTAAAGGGGTTTTTCTCATTAATTCTCACCAAAAAATATGAGTTAATGTTACTGTTATATTCATTTTACAGATGAGGGTGCTGAGGCACAGAGGGTTTAAATAATTTTCTTGAGATCACATCATTCCTATGTGACTGAAGATTAATTGGAATCCAAACAGTTTGAATCCACAGCCCAGTAGCAAACCAGTGTCATAATGGCTCCTGTAGTTTGGCGGTATGCTTTTATTCATTTGATGCAAAATATAAAACAGACAAAATGAAAACCTTCAAACATCAATTGAATATCAACTAGACCCACACATAATAGCACAGTATAGCAAATCTAGCTGTAACATAAAAGGGTTAGAGTTATTTGGGATGTATTTTCCAAAGAGCACCAGAAAACTGGATTACCTCACTTGCACACAGTGGTTAAACTCCTGCTCTTGAGGCAATCGGGCTATGTAAAAATCCCAGCACCTGATATCACTTAGCTCAGCAGATCTTGGGTAAACAGTTAAGTAGCTCTTTCATCATCAATTTTTGTGGTGGCTCATGCCTGTAAAACCCAGAGCTTTGAGAGGCCAAAGCAGGAGGATCACTTGAGGCTAGGATTTTGAGACCAGCCTGGGTAACCCAGAAACCCCATCTCTACAAAAAAATTTAAAAATAGCTAGGTGCAGTGGCTCACATCTGTAGTCCTGGCTACTTGGGAGGTTGAGGTGGGAGTTCAAGTCTACAGTGAGCTGTGATTCTACCACTGCACCCCAGCCTGGACAACATACCAGACCATCTATAGGACAAACAAACAAACAACAAACAAAAATTCGTTCATGTAAATGAGCATAAGATTCCCTGCTTCATAGAGTTGTTGTTCTTAGGGCTAGTGAGATAATGAGGTAATATTAACCTATCTTATTAAAGAAATAAAATTATATGTGCAATGCATGAAAGGAGTACATGTATATACACGGAATTTCTTCTGCACTCAAGAATTAAATAAAAATAGTTTTTAATTAAATATAGCAAATGTGGAAATGAGGGGATATAAAAATGAGGTGCAGTTACGTTTTTAAAACACATCTATATTATTTTAATTGTTTGCAATTAGAATGTATTTATGTATTGTCTACGTGACCATACATTTAATCCTACCTAATATACATATTCAAAAGTCAGAAAGGATATTGAAAACTGTCATTGCTTTCCTTTGACATGAAAGGCACTTATTAATTTAACTTTATATAATTTAATGGGAATTAAATTCATTTTTGTAAAAATAGATAATGTACTTACAGGTTATATAAACTGACTCACATATGACCTTTTTGAAAGTCTTTCAACGCATCAGAAATCCATATCGAACAATGAAAACCTCATCTTATGCAAATAGAATTATAGATATTTCTTAATGTAATTAAATCCCAAAATTAATTAGACAACATTCTTAGTGGCAAACAACAGAACCCATTCCAGGTAGTTTTAAGCAGGCAAGAAATTTAATAAAGACTACTAGGAAGCTTGTAGAACATTCCAGAGATCTGAGTATCAGGCGTGGGGTCTAAAAAGCCAGCGAAGATGCCCAAGGCACGTATTGAAATTGGCCTATTGAAGACCCCATCGTAGCTGAACACCGAAAAACTCCAGAGCTTTTGTCACCGTTGTCCTTGAAGATAGTGTCCTCTGTCACAGGAAGAATGGTGGGAAGAACGAATTTTGTAGAACACCTGCATTTTCCTGTTCCTATTCATGAAATGAAATCTTGTTCTTTGGTTTCCGTGTTACAACCTTATTGACATATCTGCTCCCTAACTACAAGGAGGGCTAAACAAGTATGATTTTTGGTTTCCAACTTAGGCAGCAAAAATAATGGGGTAAGAATTGCCAAAACATTGAAGGGCTGTTCAAAAGGTGTTGGGTAACAAGAAAACACATCATATATCCACTAGACAGTGTCGAAAAATGAATAAATCAATATATATAATATGTATGTTGTTTATTTACATAGTAAAGTCCTTATTAGCATATTTTAAGCATAAATAAGTATCCAATGAAAGACAGTTTAAGTGGGATTTTATATTTGTCACATTATATAGTTATATTGAAACATGCATCAAAATGTATTTTCATAATTTGACTTTTAAAACTATAGTACTTAAACAAAAACACCAGGAATATATTGGAAATTTGAATAAATATTCCTCTTTGAAAGATATCTTTGCACTCTGCTGTTTTAATTTTGAGAAGCTGATAGTTCTATGTACGCGATAGATTAGGAATGTTTGTTCAGCTTAACTAAATATGGCTCAAAATGAAACTGAAACTTTCTAAATATTGAAAGCATTTTTAAAATTCTCAAAATGTATCTGTTCTATAAAGTTGATACAAAATAACTTTATCCAATAAATGCATTTTGTGAGAACTTATCTAATATTTATGTATATTTTAGAGACCTGACTTATCCAGTGATCATTTTTCCAAAAATTTTGAATTTCTGAAACAGAGTGAAGTATTAGGATGGAAACAAAAGAATTTCTCAGATCCATGTACAAGAATGTGTCCACTTTTGCAAGTTGGCCAGAGAACATCAATCATAGCATATACTTTCAAATTATTCTTGAAATAATTTAAAGGAATTTATAATGATGGTTTTCAGACCACAGCACCCGCAAATACCCTGGGCTTATTAAAACAACAGTGGAAAGCTTAAGAGTATGGATGGCAGATAAAGAGATAAAGTGCAGAAATGACAACCCATAAAGCAAATCCACAATGATTCTGTCAAGGCCTTTTTCTCTCAAAGTATCTTAAATGCTCCTGAGAAATGTGCTCAATAGAGAATTAAGCATTATTCTTCAGATAGTCTTTGAGAAAATTTTCCACATATATGCAAACTCAGAAAACTCCATCAAAATAAGAAATGATAAAAATTGAAGAAGCTCTGTGTTTTTGATGTATTCTAGGACAGTAAACAAAAACATTAGGGAGATGTAACCAATAGGAGTTTGGGCTTCCATCTCAGGCCTGTGTTTTAGGGGTTCTTTATGAAGCACCCAAGAATAAGAGGATAAGTGATGGCTTTTTTGAATGAGGATAAAAAATATGAAAGAGAACATAAAACTTCAAAATCACTAAAGCAAGGGATTGCCCCACCTCATTTCCACAGATACCCCATAAGCACACAATTTTTACTTTTCATCTTGTAGGATAATGTTCACTTGTTGATGTTCACTTTAAACAGAAGCATGGAAGGAACAGGTGATTGGCCTTGAGTTTGTTTCTGTGTTTGTTGCACTTTTGAAGCTATACTTTATTGAATTGAGTTTAAATTCCGAATTTCTAAAAATGAACCTGAGTAGAAAAACATGTTCTTTCATGCTAGGAAAATATATTTTTGCTTTGATTAATATTTCTCATTTCTTTTTTTTTCTGCTAAATTATCAACTTTTTACTTTTATAAACATTTGAGTGTATTACAATTTTATATTATACATTTCTTTTTCAATTCAAATTTTCAGACGAAAACATTGTATTTTAGCAGAGTCAATTTATAGGCAATTTGCAACCGCGATTTCTCATGGAAAAAAGACACAGACAGACAGTAATCATTCAGATCTGTGGAACTGACTGACCATGAAAACTGACCTCCTGCAAACCATGCACACAGAGATATGCCGACCCATCCAGCAGCAGCATCTTCACGATGAACTGAATAAAGACACATCTTATGTCGTGCCCAGAATGTAGGGCAAGACTCAAAGCTGCAGGCAGCAAAATGTTCTTATAAAGGCAAGATCCAGGTACTGCTCGCTGCAGTGCTTCACAGACATACCACGTGCATGCCACTGGCTTGTGACTTTCGCATGCAGCAACAGTGGGCATGGTGCACTCGCACTCTCGGAGGAAGTACTTTTCCCTTGATGAGAGAACGAATCCAGGCAATTCTTCATAAAAATGACAAGGTTCAAAAAAAAAGTTTGCTCCAAGGCACCAAGGGTATAAAGCTGTTTAGAAAATACACAGAAGTGAATAGACTGAAAAAGGGAATTAGTTCTTAATGGAGAATCTATTACTGCTGTAACTGGTGTAATAATCACTTCAGATAGATTACAATCAAAATGCATATTGATTAGACTGTGCTGTGTGAGAGAATGTCAGACCAAAGAGCATTCCCACAGGCACTCGGGGCACTGGCTGGAAAGTGCTCTCAGGGGTTCTTCTCAGAGCCGAAGAAGCTGCACATCATTTGTATTTGTAAAATCCTTCTCCAGTCTTCTTGCCGAACTTGTTCTCTGCTACCAGCTTATTCAAGCATGGGCTGGGCTGATATAATGGGTTCTTCACATCTATTTCATGCCACCCATCTATGATCAACTTTGTAGTATCTAGTCCGACATAATCTAGAAGTTCAAATGGGCCCATGGGGTAACCGGCTCCTAATTTCATAGCAGTGTCAATATCTTCTTTGGATGCATCACCTCGTTCATGCAGCCTGATTGCTTCCATGAGGTATGGAACCAGGAGGCGGTTCACAACAAACCCAGGAGTGTCCTTGCAAGAAACAGGATGCTTTCCCAGGGCTTTGCTAAAGTCTACCAAAGATTCAAATGTCTTCTGGCTGGTCATTGGTGTTTTAATGACCTCCACGAGTTTCATCAGGGGCACTGGGTTGAAGAAATGGAGGCCAGCGAATCGGTCTTGTCTGGTGGTGGCATTGGCTATGCTTGTAATTTGCAAGGAGGAAGTGTTGCTGGCAAAGATTGTATGTTCAGCAGCAAACTTGTCCAGCCTTTTGAAGAGCTCATTTTTCACCTTCAGATTCTCCACGATGGCTTCCACCACCAAGTCTGTGCTGTGGACAACAGAGGCTGCATCCGTGCTGGTCACTATGCTGCTCAAGGTCTTCTCCACAAATTCATCGCCAGCCTTAGGATTTTCTGCAAACTTCTTCTTTGCCACTTTCCTAAGGCTTTCCTCAATTCCCTTTTTGGATTTTGCCAGAATGTCCTCTGTCTGGTCTACCAACACTACTGTGTGACCAGTTGCTGCAGCAACCTGGGCGATGCCGGCGCCCATCAGTCCGCCGCCGATGACCGTCACGTGCTTGACGATTATCTTCTTGGCCGAGGCCGAGGCGGTGGACGAGGAGGACATGGAACGCATGAACTGTCTGGTGACGAAGGCCATGGTGTGGCAGCGGGGGACAACAGTAACGAGACGCGGGTGGAGAAGACGCGTGTGGCGGGTAGCGGCGGAAAGACCAATATTTCTCATTTCTAATACATTATGACACGTTGAAAGCAAAAAGTGTCTTTATTGTCTTTTGATTTTTCACAAGCTATAGGCTGTTTCTCAACCGTAAGAACATCAAATAGATATTATTGATAATTATAGATATTCTGACAGTCAGATCTTTGACCTGCAAACATTATTTTCAGAGATGATTAACCAAGAGTAGTAGAGTACAAAGGCTTCTGAGCACTTTTTTTTTTCCTTGACCTACTCATTTATTGAGAAACTATCCAACTCTTACTCAATAATAACATAGATGATTTCATGGGAGTTGGTATAGTTCCTATTGCCTAGTGAACACATGACCGCAGATCGACCAATCAGAGAACTACATTTTTGTACTTATTGTAATTATTTCAGTGAAAGCCACGTGATGCCAGTCATACAAATCTGTGATCTTTCTAGAATGTGTTTCATAAGTATTAGAACATTATTAATAAGTACCTATGTGAAGTATTAGTTTTTAAAATCCTTTCTTATTGAAAATTAATATATGCATATGTCAGAAATGCAAAAAGTGAAAAAGAGTATCTATTAGAAGTAAGTCTAATTCTATCTTGATCCTATTCTTATCCTTAGTACCAACACTGTGAATTATTTCATATAAATAGTTTTAGAAATTTTCTACAAATTAACAACATATATTTTTAGGTTCATAGAAGTATTCTATAAGATAATAGGATATTTTTAATATAAACACATATAAATATTATATTTTCATGTTAGCACATATAAATCCCCCTCACTGATTTCTAATGGCTGTAGATTCCTATTACATAAAAACAAACATACACTTATACATACAATCACATTTCCTGTTAATGGCATCTTAATTTTTCCTTTTGCAAAATTGTGAAGGTGAACAATTTCATACATACGTACTTGAACGCACATATAGGTCCAAAGAACCTATAGTAAACCTCTCAGTCAGTAGATTAGATATAGCAATGTTCCAATAATTCTCTTTTATTCTACATCCAATTTTCATTAAGCTCCCCTGACATCACAAAGTCTAGCGTATATCATATGAAATATATACATTATAAAGCAACTCTATTTATGTACTCACATTGATGTCTTCCAAATCTAAATTATTTAGAATAATATTGTTCCTTTTCCAGATAATGGGAGGTCTCAGGGTTCCTTGAATGGCACAGCTCAGAACAGCACTTTGTCCCACAGTTGCTGCAGTGATGCTTAGTTTCTGATCTTCTGGCAGACTCAACTGGATCACTTCTGTGAAGATAAAGTGTCAGTAATGTTGATGAACATGTAGTTTTGTAAGGTTAAGTAGTATAAAGCTACTGAATACTAGTAATTAAGGCTTTTAATTTGAATAAAAGGGAAAAAAGCTTGTGATGAAATGAGAAAAGACAAAATTGTTTCCAATAAAAGGTCAGAATGACATTTCAATTTAATTGATTGACAAGCATCCTCATGAGGCACAGAACTATTAAGCATGAAATGAATATCAGAAGTAGAGTTATAATAAGCCTGGCAGATTGCACCCAAAAGAGAGCTAAATTATTTAGCTGCCAAATCGACATGTAGTGTGTCATTGGCATTGAAATAAAAATGATGCTGTTTATTCACTGATAGATTTATATTGTACGTTAGGTGAGATCATTGCTGGCTGGCTTCAGAGAACACTAGCACAGTAGACTGGGTAAAAGGCATCTTTATGCTGGGAAACATGTTGACTCTGAAGGCATAAGATTTGTTTGGGAAGTTGAAGAAGTAAAAATCTGAAGTCCACCGACCAAACAGCAATTAAGTAGAATTCTATCAGCTGTCTTTACCAGATTGCATTGGTATTGAATAGTTATTTCATGATTCTTAAAGTTAAATATCATATTTTAACTAATGAGTATACACATTTCTGCTGATAATTTCTGCCAATGTACACATTTCTGTCTATTGCTGGACAACATTATTTGAAATCTGGATCTGGCTTTCCTTTTCGGTTTTCAGATAATCCTTACCAACTAGGAGAATTATCAACTGTATCATTGTCAATTTTCATGAGAGACGACTAGGATAATGTCTATAAATTCTGCACCCATGTAAAAACAGCCCTTTTGTTTCCTGCTGACATTCACAGACACGAAGTTTTCTACATTATGATTTGAGTCTTGTAGTTTGACTTTGCTCACAGTCTTGACCATGTTAGAAATACCACAATTTCTGACTCAAATGTCGATGGAGAGGAGTGAAATAATTGTCCCTTGTCCCCTTGTTAAGGTTGTGATATTTGTCCCTGGGGTTCAGTGAGGAAAGTGGTGCCCTAACTTGTAATAAATATGATCATGTGCAACGGCTGCATTCTTCTTGAGAAAGCCCCCTCCCTCCCTCTCAGCATTCTACCACATTGTCTCTATTTCTTAATCCTGTCTTCCCCTTGAGATGCTAATCAAGTGAGTGTTATAGAACATAAATATCCGATAAAGAGTTATTTGGTTTTTGGTATCATCACAAATTGCAATGCCAAACATGACATATGTGTTTGGATTAAGGGCCTGGATTAAACATATAATCCACCACCCCCTCAACACACACACACATGTTAAATGTTGAGTGACCTGGGGTGTTATCACCACTGGCTGACACCTCATTATCTGATAAAATGAAACAGAAATATACTCACACTCCTATTCTGTTATATAGCATCTCATCTCTAAACCTAAAGTCACGGTTATTTAAGTTATCATTGTTTTGTGTTGTCAAAGTGAACAGGAATGCTCTTGAAATTGGAAAATTCTACTAGAGAAAGACTCGGCCCCAATTCATTATTTGGTTTGTTGTATTACCCAAAATATAGACAGAAAATCAGACAGAAATGGGTAACAAACATCTTGTCCATTCCTTTGTGTGAGAGTCTAACCTTGAATCAGATGTATCCATATTACCATTTATTTCAATGCTTCCTGAGTAATAAGAACATAGGGAAGGCCAGGCACGGTGGCTCACACCTGTAATTTCAGCATCTTGGGAGGCAGAGGTGGGAAGATCACTTGAGGTGAGGAGTTCGAGCCTGGCCAACATGGTGAAACCCCGTCTCTACTAAAAATAGAAAAAAAAAGCCAGGCATTGTGGCACAGGCCTGTAGTCCCAGCTACTCAGGAGGCTGAGGCAGGAGAACCTCTTGAATCCGGGAGGCAGAGGTTGCAATGAGCCAAGATCATGCCACTGAACTCCAGCCTGGGCGTCACAGTGAGAATCCGTCTCAAAAAAGAAAAAAAATGAAACAATGGGGAGTATTTTCAGTCTGTTTTAGATTAATATATATTCTGTCATATACATACTCTGTTATACATCATATATGTGTACACATATAAAACCACACATACACACACACAGGAACATAAACACACACATACACTCATACAGAGACATATATATATATATATACATAAATAAGTTAAAAATTATTCAATTAATTCGAAACACTAAAAGTTGAAATCTGCAGACACAGTGTTTATGTCTTTGTTTAACGTTCACAAACAAACAAAGTGAGAACATTATAAAAGTAATGGCATCGTGTAGAGTATCATGTAAGAATTATTAATAATTTCCCATTTACATTCCTGAATTTCAGCTTCTGGTTCCTCATTAAATTACAGAGGAGATAATGGGACATCTGGTTCTAAAAACAGCATGTGAACATTGGCTATTCTGCCATTTAGAAATACAATTGCTACTAAGTTACCCTGGAATCTCTTCACTAACCTTCCGCATCTGTTATTAAGTCCCAGGCCATTTGAATTAGTTGTGCTTTTTATAGTTAAATATTACAATGGTAATTAGATAATATAATCATCTTAGAATAAATGCTGAGATTTGGCATAACATTACGTGGGCAATCTTTCTAAAATGTATTTTTTTATAAGATGTGTAATTAGAATAAAGACTATTATTCACTAGGAATATTAACATGCACAGAAAACTTACTTTTTAATTTTATGGCTACATTTTAAAATGACTTTACATATATTTCTTGGTAATACTTATTAAATAACTATATATTTGATAATTTCTTAGATTTGTTTTCTGCATATTTCATGCTGTATGTTTCACCTCTTCACTACTATGTTGTATAGAAAAAATACACCAAGCCAATCATGTTCACTGGTTACATCTCAAAATCAAATGGCCTTTTCCTGAAATAAACTTAGCAGTGCATTTTATTTTAGCTACAGAATTGCCATCCCCATCTTTACTTGTCTTGTGATAGTTTCTAAGAAGCACAGATTAGCACAGATTTAATATTACAAGTTAAAAATGTTAAACATTTTTATTCTTAAATCATATCAAGAATGCTTTAATGTTGAGTGAAATGCTTATAAAATGCCAAAATTATAAGTTTTACTGATACATGATCATTATTTCTAGAAATGCACTACTATGTAAAACAATAACTATGAATCAAGCTGTAATCCAATTTAAAAATGATTTTTATATCTATTATTTTAAATTGCTTCATTGGAGTGACTACAGTTGCTACTTTAAAAACAAGAATTTTGAAACAAAATATTGAAAACAATCTTTTATTAACTATAGTTAATCCATGTTTTCTTGGATATACATTAATAATGACTTGTTTCATTTTATAGCATTCTATATGCAAACAGCTTATGCTAGTTATGTACAGAAACTATCTTTGCAACAAATAGCACCAATCATTTTATATCCCTCTGTATTCTTTCTGCTCTAATGACCTCAACATGTATCATGTGTGGAGAGTCACCTGGTGCCCTAGCAAAAGGTAAAAACATATAGGCTAAGCATAACATATGGTACTGAGTGTTTTAACACACTTCAGCACTTCTTTCCTTTATAAACTTCGCCTCTTCTTGGAAGCCCTCTCAAGTATTTACGGCAAAATTTTAATGATTTTTTTTTTTTTCTGATCTCACATTATGAGGACTATTACTACCTTTTTAATCCAGCTTTTGTTTTTGATTACTTAGGGAAGTTAAGAGGCAAGTAAAATAGTTTCACACTGTGAATGCTTCTCTATGCTTTCTCATTTTTACTACTTGGCTTAGAGAAAAACTAAGAGCTTGCTTTAAAGGAATGAAATATTTGAAGTGTCTGCTAGAAGAATCTGAAGCCAAAGACACAAGTATAGTTTAGTACAACTTGCAGCACGATTAGTGGGTATTTATAAGGCATTGATTTCAATAGCAACTAGATCCTACCAGTAGTAATATAAATTTGGGTAAAAATATGTAACATTTTTTAAGTTTTATTTTAAGTTCAGGGATACATGTATGGGTTTGTTACATAGGTCAGCGTGTCATGGGGATTTGTTGTACAGATGATTTCATTACTCAGGTATTAAGCCTAGTACTCATTAGTTATTTTCCTGATCCTCTCCTTCCTCCCACCATCCATGCTCTAATAGGCCCCAGTGTGTGTTGTTTTTATGTGTCCATGTGTTCTCATCATTTAGCTCCCACTTATAAGTGAGAATATGTAGTATTTGGTTTTCTGTTCCTGCATTAATTTGCTAAGGATTATGGCCTCCAGCTCCATCAGTGTCCTGGTAAAGAACATGATCTTGCTCTTTCTTACGGCTTCATAGTATTCCACAGTGTTTATGTACCACATTTCCTTTATCCAGTGTATCATTAAAGGGGATTTAGGCTGATTCCATGTCTTTGCTATTATGAATCATGCTGCAATGAACTTCAGTTCGTGTGCATGTGTCTTTGTGACAGGATAATTAATATTGTTTGGGGTATATACCCAGTAATGGGATTGCTGGGTCAGTGGGAGTGTAAATTAGTTTAACCATCATGGAAGACAGTATGGCAATTCCTCAAATACCTAATATTATGTGATTTTAACACATATAGCAAAAGTGAAATATTATGAATATTTGTGAAACACTAGTTTAAAAAGGATGATTTTAGAAACTTTGATTAAAGATATCTTTTAAAATCGTAAGAAGAGCAAACTTTTCATAACCAAGATTCTGCTCTTCTAAATATCGACATCTTTGAAGTCCCTAACTATAGACTTATGTTAAATATTTCATTAAATCTGTTTAAACACTAGACTCATAATCTTATTATCCCTCATCACGCCTATTATTCCTATTATAGGAATGAAGCCTAGAATAAATTTTGTCAGTAATGTTTCCTAATAACAGGTACTTTACCTTTCTCTACTTCACTAAATAAATTGCTAATTAAATGCATATAGTAATACAATATTAAGCCAGAAATAGATCAAAAAAAGAAAATCACTTAGAAAGTATAAATGGAATAAATTAATTATTCTCATAATAAGATAACCACAATTACTTAATAACAAGGTTTTTAAGTAACAAGGAAATTCTGATGGCATATTTTGTCAGGAAATAGGTGACTTCAAAATAAATGGTAATGCTTACATAATTTAGACATGTCAAGATATTCACAAAGTTATTATGATGAAATGCTTAGAATCTTTGAGACAAATATCTACTTATTAAATATTATATGCTTTTATTATAACTAGTCTTATAAAATTAAAACAAAACAAAATTTAAAAGGTCTAGAAATTTTGTTTTAGTAACAATGGACTGGATAAATCGGACATTCACAGAAGAAGTGACACCACAGCAAACAAACATATAAACAGTATGAACTAAATACAAATAATTTATTCTTAAAAGCATTAGAGCAATATCAGGATAGTGAGGAACTGCCTAGTCTGTGTTCTGAAGAGAACTGTAACTGAGAGATGAGATTACACCTGGAATTGCACATTCCGTTGAGGATTTTTTTCATTTTGGAGAGATAACAGCTATACTTAGATGTTATTATGTGGCTTATTGTTTTCCAGGCATATGGGATAGGGAAAATAATGGAGTGTGTCCATGTCTGTGCTAGGACTTTAAGATGCCACCATCTACAACTGAATATATGGACTGCAGCACACTGTTACCTAGATGTCTTAAACAAAATCTCTCTGGAGTAAGTTAATATCATTGTATTCATCCAATACTTGCTATTAACAATTTTGTATTTACAATACCCAGAAAACTGTAAACCAGAATATGGCCCACCAAAAGAGAAGACAGCATGATGAGAAGGAGCAGAAACAACACGTAACAGTAAAAATAATCCAATAAGATTGTAAGATGTATTATGTTTATGAAAATAAAATTCCAGGTTAGAAATTTTGGCCATAAAAAGCAGAACTATAAACATTACAAGTTTGTGAAAAATCAACTAGAAATTATGAAAGTGAAAGCTATACTAACTGAAATTAATAATTAAATGTATGTACTTAAGGTCAGATTAGACACAGCAAAAAAGAGAAATAGTAAGCTAGAAAAGAGATTAAATGAAACTTTACAGAATAAAAAGCAAAAACCAGATAAGGTTAATGAAAACAGGGTTCTTTTGAATCCCAGAAAGAGAAAACAGAAAAAAAATGGAGAGGTAACATTTGAAGAAATAGCAGCTGACGGTTTTCCATAAATGTAAAAGACACCAATCAATAGATTGAAGAAGCACATCAAATTTCAAGCAAAGCAAACAGAAAACTAGACTAATTCACACTGAATCAGTGTATTAGTTCATTTACAGGCTGATGATAAAGACATATCCGAGACTGGGAAGAAAAAGAGGTTTAACTGGACTTACAGTTCGACGTGGCTAGGAAGGCCTCAGGATCATGGCAGGAGATGAAAGGCATGAGTGGCATGCCTTACATGGCAGTGGCAAGTGAAAAATGGGGAAGAAGCAAAAGTGGAAACCCTTGATAGACCCATCAGATCTTGTGAGACTTATTCGCTATCAAGAGAATAGCACGGGAAAGACCAGCCCCCATGATTCAATTACCTTTTCCTGGGTCCCTCCTACAACATATGAGAATTCTGGGAGATACAATTCAAGACGAGATTTGGGCAGGGGCACAGCCAAATCATATCATTCCTCCCATGGACCCTCCAAATCTCATGTCCTCGAATTTCAAAACCAATCATGCCTTCCCAACAGTCTTCCGAAGTCTTAACTAATTTCAGTATATAACCCAAAAGTCCACAGTCCAAAGTCTCATCTGACACAAGGCAAGTCCCTTTCTCCTATGAACTTTTAAAATCAAAATAAGCTAGTTACTTCCTAGATACAATGTGGGTGCAGGTATTGGGTAAATGGAGCCATTCCAAATGGGAGATATTGGCCAAAACCAAGGGTTTACATGGCCCATACAAGTCCAAAATCCAGTGAGGGGGGGCAGTCACATTTAAAGCTCCAAAATGATCTCCTTGACTCGAGGTCTCACTTCCAGGTCATGCTGATGCAAGAGGTGGGTTCCCATGGTCTTGGGCAGCTCAGCCCCTGTGGCTTTACAGGGCACAGCCTCCCTCCCAGCTGATTTCACAGGCTGGCACTGAATTTCTGCGGTTCTTCCAGGTGCATGTTGCAAGCTGTCAGTGGAGCTACCATTCTGAGGTCTGGAGGACAGTGACTCTCTTCCTACAGCTCTACTAGGCAGTGGCCCAGTAGGGACAATGTAGGGGGGCTCCAACTCCACATTTTCCTTCCACACTGCTCTAGTAGAGGTTCTCCATGAGGGCCCTGCCCCTGCAGCAAACTTACGCCTGGGCATCCAGGCATTTCCACACAGCCTTTAAAATTTAGGCAGAGGTTCCTCAATCCTAATTCTTGACTTCTGTGCACCCGCAGGCTCAACACCACATGGAAGCTGCCAAGGCTTGTGGCTTCCACTCTCCAAATCCACAGCCTAAACTGTACATTGGCCCCTTTCAGCCATGGCTGGAGCCGGTAAGACAAAGGGCATCAAGTCCCTAGGCTTCGCACAGCACAGAGTCCCTGGGCCTGACCCAGGAAACCAATTGTTCCTCCTGGGTCTCTGGCCCTGTGATGGGAGGGGCTGCCATGAAGGTCTCGGAAATGGCCTGGAGACATTTTCCCAATTGTCTTCGGGAAAAACATCATGCTCCTTGCTACTTACGCAAATTTCTGCAGCTGGCTTGAATTTCTCCCCCAGAAAATGGGTTTTTCTTTTCTATCACATAGTCAGGCTGCAAATTTCCCAAATTTTATGCTCTGTTTTCCTTTTAAAATGGAATACTTTTAACAGCACCCAAGTTACCTTTTGAATGTTTTGCTGCTTAGAAATTTCTTCTGCCAGATTTTCTAAATCATCTCTCCCAAGTTCAAAGTGTCACAAATCTCTAGGGCAGGGTCAAAATGCTGCCAGTCTATTTGGTAAAACATAACAAGAGTCACCTTTTTTCCAGCTCCCAACAAGTTCCTCATCTCCATCTGAGACCACCTCAGCCTGGATGTTATTGTTCATATCACCATCAGCATTTTTGTCAAAGCCATTCAATAAGTCTCTAGGAGGTTCCAAACTTTCTCACATTTTCCTGTCTTTTTCTGAGCCCTCCGAACTGTTCTCACCTCTGCCTGATACCCAGTGCCAGTCGCTTCCACATTTTCAGGTATCTTTTCAGCAATGCCCAATTCTACTAGTACCAATGTACCATATTAGTTTTCATGCTGCTGATAAAGACATAACTGAGACTGGGAATAAAAATAAGTTTAATTGGACTTACAATTCCACATGTTGGGGAGGCCTCAGAATCATGGTGGGAGGTGAAAGGCACTTCTTACATGGCAGCACAAGAGAAAAGGAGGAGAAGCAAAAGTGGAAACCCCTGACAAACCCATCAGATCTCCTGAGACTCATTCACTATCACGAGAATAACATGGGAAAGACCGGCCTCCACGGTCTCTCCCACAGCACATCGGAATTCTGGGAGATACAATTAAAGTTGAGATTTGGGTGCAGACACAGTCAAGCCATGTCAGTCAGTCAATTAACAATGAAATTAAAGAAAATTAGGAACAGTCACTTTACCAACGTAACAAACCTGCACATGTACCCCTGAACCTAAAGCAAAAGTTTTTATGTTTGTTTGTTTGTTTGTTTTTTAAAAAGGATATCAAAGACAGAGAGAAATCTTAAAATTTTACAAATTAAAAGATACAGCCTGCCTATATGGTAAGGAAAGTTAGACACATAACTGATTTCATCAGCAAAAGTAGAAACAAGAAAGCAGTAGGATGATATATTGGAAATTATGCAACAAAATAAAAACTGATCATAGAGTTTTATAGAAATACATAAATATTATAATAAAATTAACATATTTACGAAAAATAGAAGCATGAACGTTCATGTCTAGTAAACATGCCTTAAATTCTAAAAATGTTCTTCAGACAGAAGAAAAATGATTCCAGATGAACACTCACAGATGCGAGGAATGGAAAGCAAAAACATAAAATAAAATGAAGAAGAAGAAGAAGAAGAAGAAAGTATTTAAATACAAATGTTAAAGTTTAACAGTAAACTTTGATAGTTCAAGAATGCCAGATAATATAAAATTTTATTTCCATAACATTGGGTAGAGAAAGATTTTGTTAACAAGATACAAATGAATTCACCATAAAGAAAGTGATTTATAACTTTGACTACATTATAATTTAAAATATCTATTCTTCAAAAGATACTATTAAAAAACCAAAAACAAGTCACCAAGCAGAAGATAATTGCCACCCACAAAACTGACAAAAATCTTATATTTCAAATAAATTCTTCTACACATCACTAAGAAAAATTTAAACAACTCGTTAACAAACCAATGAAGAAATCAATAAAAGACTTGAACAAGTGCTTTATGAATTAGTCTATATGGCTAAGAAAAATCTGAAAATTGCTGAACTAACTATGCAATTAGGAAGATGAAAATTTAAGCCAAAACCCTTCAGACTGGCTTGAATTTAAAAGAATGAGAATAACTGTTGAGAAAAATACAAAGCAACATAAAATCTTATATATGAAATTTATGTATATATAAATCCTTACACACTCATGAACAAGAGTGTAAATGTATACATAAACTTGCTCCATTAGTAAAGGAAGCCTCATCTAGCAAACTTTCCTGGCCAACCCATTTCCAAGGACCAAGTTAGCCATATCCCTTGCAGACGCTTAGAGTTATGACATAGAAAACGCAGAGAGTTTAGCTGTTATAAAGAGATAACAGAAATAATAACACGTAATTTTTAAAGACACCTTTAATATACAGGACAGAGAAGAAAAGAGAAGAGCCCTATATGGCGAGAAAACAGTATGATAAGAAATAGGATAAAAGAATCTGAAGTTTATTCTGAGGAAAAGGGGCCAGCAGAAAGAAAAGTTCTGAATATAAAATTGAGAATATAATTATTTCTGCCAAAAGTTCTGAAAGTAATTAGGAGAACTTATAATCACAAATATAAATAAAAGCATTTAGCAACTAGTTCAAAATGGTAGTTTCTTCCTATGCTATTAGTGAGATTGAGAAGTTATAGAAATATATGAATAAAAGACTTTTCAATGAAAGCTTTTCTGTAAAACAATGAAGAAAAAACTCTTGTGCAAAATTGAAATTTTGTTTTTTTATTGTCATTATATTCTCTTTCTATAATAAAGATGGTACAATACTACAGACAAAACTATATTTTGATATTAATTCAAGCAGTTTTACATATTGACAATAGTGAATCTCACTTTCTTTTTTAATTCATTAGTTGGACTTTCTTTTAGTGGTCTTATAAATACACAATTGTCTTTCAGGGTTCTGTTAAATTTCATTTAATTTTTCTCTTTCAAATGAATTATATAAAGTTGAATTTTAAACTAAAATAATAAAGGAGCAATCTATTTATTCAGTGATATGCGTGACACACACAACTTGGAAAACAATTCTTTTTATGCAGAATAGTATCCATGTGAAACCTGACCTAACAAAAACTGTACTAACAGAGAGAATTGGGTGTCCACTCAAAGTGGTCAAGTTAATTTTAACTTTATGACTTGGAAAAATTCAAGGATGCAGATAACAGAATGACTTTAACATTACAAGTATGTAGGTTGGAATAGTAAGGTATTGACATTGCAAGGTTTGTTATATTAAGTTTAAAATCTCATTATAAGTGAGTTACTCCTTGTAGGACATAGGTAAAAGAAAATAATTGTGAGTATTAACTGAATACATATCATTTGCTAAGCATTTTCCAAAGTATTTGATTCATTTAACTTTCCTAACTGCCCTATGAAGTAGATACTGATTCTGATTTTTATTTTTATTTTTCTGCCTGTGATGCTCTCACGTGAAGAAGAGATAATTAAAGCTTTATTAGCCATCTTGTGATCATGAATGGGAACATTCTCAATGCATTAGAGACGAAAAATGCAAAGATGGAAGGACTTCAAGTCCTTCATTATAATAGGTGAGAAGGGAGAAAACAATCATTTGAAAAAGAGTCAGGCATTGAATACTTATATCAACAAAGATGAAAGATTGAAAATCAATCATCTAAGCTTTCACTTTAGGAAATTAAATAAAAAGAACAAATTAAATCCAAAGTATGCAGGGAAAAAGAAAGAATGAAAATTAGAGCATGAAAGAAATAAAATTGAAAACAAAAAATCAATACAGAAAATCAATGAAAACAAAAGTTGGTTATTTGAAAGATAAAACCAATAAGCCTCAAACCAGAGTAACTCAGAAAAAAGAAACAAGGCAAAATTACCAACATCAGAAATAAAATGCAGTGTTATTACAGATCCTATAGACATTTAAAGGATAATAAAAGTTGCACAAAAAATTCTGTGCCCACAAATTTGATAACCTAGATTAAATGAACCAATTCTTTGTAAGACACAATCTGCTAAATCTCATTTAAGTAGAAACAGGCAATCTGAATAGGCTTATACTTATAAAAGAAATCTCATTACTTATTAATCACCTTCCCAAGCAGAAAGTATCAGGCCCAGATGGATTCACTGATGAACTCTACCAAACATTTAAGGGAGAAATTGTATCAATCCTCTACAATCTCTTTCACAAAATAGAAGAAGAAATGCTTGCTAACTCATTCTCTGAGACCATTATTACCCCAATACCAAAACCAGACAATAGCATTACAAGAAAAGAAAACTGCAGAAAAATATCTCTTCTAGGCATAGATTAAAAATTCTCAACAAAATATTAGCTAATAGAATCCAACAACATATGAAAATGATTATACACTATGACACTTTGGTGTTTGTCTCAGGTATGCAAGAATGAATCAACATTTTAAAATCAATTAAATGTACTCATCACATCAACAAGCTAAAGAAGAAAACAAAACATGTGCAAGATTTATATAAAAAAATTAAAACTTGGATGAATTTATTAAAGAAGTAAATAAAGAGGGTGGCGTGGTGGCTCATGCCTGTAATCCCAGCACTTTGAGAGGCCAAGGGAGGTGGATCACGAGGTCAGGAGTTTGAGACCAGCCTGACCAACATGGTGAAACTCCGTGTCTACTAAAAATACAAAAATTAGCTGGGCGTGGTGACGCGCACCTGTAATCCCAGTGAGTCAAGCAGCTGAGGCAGAAGAATTGCTTGAATCCAGGAGGCGGAGGTTGCAGTGAGCCGAGATTGTGCCACAGCACTCCAGCCTGGGCGACAGAGAGAGACTCTGTCTAAGGGGAAGGAGAAGGAGAAGGAGGAGGAGGAGGAGGAGGAGGAGGAGGAGGAGAGGAGGAAGAGGAAGGGGAAGAAGAAGGAGAAGGAGGAGAAGGAGAAGAAGGAGAAGAAGAAGAGATAATCCATGCTCATGAAAACAAAAACTCAGTGTTATCAAGATGCCAGTTTTTCTCCACTTCATCTATAAATGTAATGCAATCGCAGTCAAAATTCCAGCAAGTCATTTTGTGGATATCAATAAACGAATCCCGAGGTGTCTAGAGAGGTGAAAGATCAAGATGAACCAACGTTGAAGGAGAAAAACAATATTAGAGGATTGACACTACCTGACTTCAAGAGTTACTATAAAGCCACAATAATCAAGACAGTGTAGCACTGGTGAAAGAATAAACAAATAGATCAATGGGACAGAATAGAGAGGCCAGAAATAGACCCAAATAAATATAGTGAACTCATCTCTGACAAAGAGAAATGACAATGCAAGGTAGAAAAGTAACATTTTAAACAAATTGTTCTGAAACAAATAAACATTCACATTAAACAAAAAAAATGACGCTAGACAAAAGCCCTACACATTCAGAAAAACTAACTAAAACTAAATCACAGACTTAAATATAAAACAAAAAACTATAAAAATCCTAGATGATAATTGGAGAAAACTAAATGACTTTAGGTTTGGTGATGACCATATTTTACATACACAAAATAATACTGATTTATTTTTCATAGATACTAATTAATAACAAAAGGAAAACCAAGACCATTTATAAACCTTAGGTAAGGTAGATCATAAGGTGTTTATACTTTGGTTATATTATTACATAGAAATTAAGTGTCCTTAAGGGTTGTATTCAAATATATGTACACAAGATAAAAAGACATCAAACATAATGATGATCACTGTTTTACTTACAAAAATATCAACTAAATGTTAAAAAATGTCAGGTATGATTTCCTGTATGATTTGTTGGTGTAAATACTATGTTTGATTTGAAAAAAAAATGACATTATATTCTAAATTTGTGAAATATTGAATGCATGAAATACAGAATTAACTTACCATCTTTAATATATTTTTAAAGTTTTGGTATTTTCACTTACTAATGAAATTCAATGTGGTAGATTGGGAAGAGAAATTGCACATACATACGAAGGAAGGAATCTAATCGGAAGAGTTCACTGTGAATTTTCATTTGTCAGTCAGGATAAAGCAATCAGTTAATCAATACCCATTTCCTATATGTTAACAAATGTGTTCAGTGCCATGTTGAAAAGCTATTACAGATATAAGAGAAGAATATTAACCTGTGTGCATTTCTTCAACTTATCTCAAGGAAACCCCGGGAAATTAATATTGGCATCAATCAAATGACACATTATTTGCTCTCTTTAATAAATTGAACATTTTCCACTATGGTTTAGATGACAGTTAGTCAGAGCTAAATTAATGAACTAATCCCTCCATGTGTAATAGAATTTGGGCCTTTCAGACTAAAAAAGACTTTAATATTGTTTACCTAATTAAAACAATTCAGGTAAAAGAGATTGCTATTTGCCTAATAACACACTGCTACTACTGATAAAACTGAAACTAGGATCCAGAGAATTTGCCTTCACTAGGAAGTTTTACAGTGAGTGTCTCTTTAGCAGGTTGCAACAAACAGATGTAAAATACGGGGAATTGAACACTGGCTGTTCATTTTTGGCAATTCTTCACAGGGTCCAAAGACTGGGCTTTAGCTA
This sequence comes from Colobus angolensis palliatus, assembly GCF_000951035.1. Taxonomy (NCBI): domain Eukaryota; kingdom Metazoa; phylum Chordata; class Mammalia; order Primates; family Cercopithecidae; genus Colobus; species Colobus angolensis. The sequence continues at coordinate 26,150,493 of NW_012118487.1, read as the reverse complement.
TGCAAATCTAGAAACAAATTTAACAATTCATCCAGAATTAATTAGGCTACTGGGGATTAACTCAGCTAATCAAAATCACAGGATACCTTTGTTTATATTGGAATACCAATTTATTCATTTACAATGGGAAAAGCATCAGATTTAGTAATGAATGTCAGCTGTGAGCCTGGGAATCTTCCTTCTAATGCACAGGTCAAAAGATTTGCACGACTGATGAACAGAAAATTACAAAAAAGAGAGTCAGCTATTCTCAAGGCAGTCAAGCTCTAATCAGCTAATGAATTGCCCTTTTCAACTTTAAAGACATTTCTGTCTGGAGAGCCTTTCTTTTCTTGTCACTTTCAAGTTTATTGACAAATTCTTAGCTCCTTTTTTTACATTGTGCATATCACCATATGTGTGCAACTAGAGCACTAACTCAGGTAGATTGCAGAAGAGTTAAGTATATTAGAACCTTCTTTACATCAGCAAAGGTTCCCATGGACCTAGTCTTGGCAAACTATGCCCCTGGATCAAATCTGTTCTGCCACCTGTTTTTGAAAATAAAGTTGTATTGGAACACAGCCATACCCATTTCTTACTGAATTGCCTCTGTTGCTGTCTATGACTACTTTCTGCTCTATATATGCGGAGCTTAGCAGTTACTACTAAGACCTACAGTATGCAAAACCTAAAATATTTACTCTCAGGGTTTTTACAGAAAGTTACCTATTCATTGAAACATTACTTTGCTGCTTTTACATTCCTTAGACACATGCAAGTTTTAAAAAAATCTGTTTATTTCTGCTCATTCTCTTGGTTCAGAACACTAAACCTAAGATAATTACATAGAGAGTGCATGGAAATTGCTCTCATTTAGATATGAGTGAGTTCATAAACTACTCCACCACTTAAAAGAATATATATTTGAGACTTCTGCAAATAATGACACAGGATGAATTTCTACAACTATAACAGTTGCTACACCCAGAATCCAAAACAACATGAAAAAGTATGTCCTGTTTGTCTTGTCTAAATGAAATTTCTAGTCCGTGACAGTAGCATCCTACCAGGTCTGACTTCCTAAGTCTGTCATGTAGAAGAATTATCATTCCTTCTCTCTTCTTAACATCCAATCAAAATATGAATTCTCAGGGCACATTCTCAGCCAGAAGGAAGGCAATCTGATTATCCTATGTACATCATTCACAGTACTAATCTGTGAATAAGTTTGATTCTTCAAGAGAGTATTTACATTTTAATAGGGAACATTTTAATTCAAATGTGTCTTTAACCAGTAAACTGCTTACACAGTAATGCTTTTGAGAAGGAAACCTATCAAGTAATTATTGTCAACTCTTTGCCACCTCTTTCTCTCCAAGAAATCAGAGGGACCTAGATCTGACCAAGACTGCCTAAATGTCTCCCTCTGCCTGACTCAGCTTCAGACAGGTTTGCTCCTCTGACATCCCAGAGTATTTAGTTGACAAAATGTACAATTATAAATACTTTCTGTGCCCCTTTAAGATATAAATCTTCACCCAGCCTCTTGATAGTTTAAGACCCAGGAGTACCTTTCTCAAAGAGTGCTGGGAGTCAACAAGGAAGATAATGCCCCATCTCAGTCTCTGTGAGAGCACAGGAGCCTAAATTCACCAGGTGCCAATTAACAAACACAATTAGAAATCAGTTTTTTGTTTTTGTTTTTTTTGCAGGAAGAATGGCCAAATTTTGCATTTCTCCAACATTCATTTCGTTCATGTTTAAGAGAGAGTTTACAAAGTATTAATGAGACTACCAGTAACATCTACTTATGGTTTATAATTCTAGAGATATATAGAATTGAAGAAAAATACAAATTATCTTCTCTTTATTTTCACTTGTCCCAAAGTAAAAAGCCATAAACATAAAATTTTCTCTCGATTTTGTTTAAGAAATTTTAAAAAAAACCCAAAAAACTAAAAAAAAAAGTAAGGTGTTGATTGATTTAATGTAATTTTTTAAATTAAAAACTAAACATTTCTTAAGCCTACAATTATTGTCATACAGTGATCATTTTATATCACTTATAAGGCCAGGAATGCATCTTTTCTGAAAATGAATAGACTTTTAATTACTCTAAATATGTACTTCTCTTACCATCTTCTAGACATAATTTTTAAAAAATATCACTGCCTTGAAACTGCAGGTCTTTAAAAGTCCTATGTAATACAGTACTACTGGAAGATTTCCATGAAATTAAATGCTATACAAATGCCTGAGAACTCAGGTTTTGGGCAATTTATTTTATCATTAAAACAAAGAAGACATGTGAACAATTATGCAGTTAACTCAATGGGAAAAATCTCTGTATGTTTATTGCTAAAAATAATGTACTGAATTTAAATTACATGCATTGAAAATATATTTACATAAATTATAATTCACATGATTCTGCCTGTACCTATCTCAGATTTTCTATGGGACATTTGATTATTTAGAAGAGGAGTTCAGTACAATACATTTGGGCATTGACATTTTGTGTCTTTTTCTTGCATGTAAAAGTTTTCAAACCTATGTTAATTGAATAGTTGTAGTAAGTTACTCAATTTCATAAATACTTTACTATGGTAATGTATCCTACTCATTTGATGTAATTTTGTTAACTGTATTTATTAGAAAAATTAAATACATTTCTTCCTTAAATAAGCTACTGAGACAAATCCAAAAGGATTGTAGTAATCCTTGAGTAACAAAAATCTGAACTAGTTATAGCATCTTGTGAAAAACAAACCAAACAGTTATTTTCAGTTAAGTAGACAAAAGAATGAGTACAACTCACATGCAGATCCATTCTAGCTTCTGACACTATATTAATATCTTTTTGTAATAAATAAATGTTAACAAAGTGCAGTTCTAATGTCAAATGTCATTACTTTTATATTTAAGCCTGAGTTTGTATTATTAATTTTGTGACACGGAGTACATAATTTGTTTTACCAGACAGATTTTGTTTACATTTTTAAATGATTATTTTAAGGATATATATTTATATTCATGTTAAATTATTAATGATATGAATGTTTAAAATTTGTTTTAAATGATACAGTACATGTAGAATTAACAGGATATTTCAACATAAATTTGTAAAATGTCAATAAAAAAGCATTCAAAACTTTGTAATCTGTCTCATTTAAAATTAAGGCCATTTTAAGACACAATCAAACACTATATTACATATAAAATTGTTAATAAGAGTGACTTTATTTGGGCTAGGTACTATTCAGCATACCATTAAGGGAAACAGAGGGGTTACTGCAAAATATAAACAATATAGATTTTCACTATTAATAGAAGTGTTTTTAAAAACATATTTTGATAATATACTTAAAAACATATTTTAGTAAGAAGCTTTAAAAGCACAAATATAAAGATGTAAAAACATATTAAAAGCACAAATATATACACATACATGTGTAAGAAGCTAAAATTTAATGTTTTAAAGCATTTACGTTGTAATGAAAAGAAAATATTTGCCAAAGAAAGCCTACATGGGAAAGAATAGAAATGAGAGGGGGAAAAAAGGGAAGATTTGATACAGCAGATTCCATGCAAGTTATGTACAAGATATTTCTTAATGAGAAATATCTTTATATCCAGCTTTATACTCTGGATTGACTCAGTTGAGACATCAGTTACAAAACTAATAGCATGCCAATAGACATAAAGGCGAAAACCAAGAATATAGATAAAGCAGGATACTTCCTAAGCATTTCAATTCACCAGATAGGCATGACTCTAATAGGAATCCTTTGAATCACTTCAATAAAAACTCAAAAACATAACAATTGATCAGTGATGATTTAACTACTCATTCTCATTAAGAAATATCACACAAGAATAAAAGACAGAAAAATATCTTGTGAAGAATCACATCACCCATTGGTTTCTTTTCCCCATTGCTGCCCTGGTCTTTGATGTAAAACATACTAAACGTAATAGATTGTCTGCATCGCTTTTATATTTACATCCCTTCTTGGCAGAAAAGAAGAAAAACATTCCAAGACTCAACAGTCAGAACTGCATAGTCTATCAACATATTTTGGACGTTCTCCAGTCCCACTGAGGCATGACACGACTATGTCACACTGCAAAGTGGCTCCCGAATTGGCTTGTTTGACTGGGACATAATACATTTAAGAGGTACAATGACCATGCTAGGAGTTAAGGTCTGTAACTTAACAGTTTATCAGGAAAAATGTAACAAAGTCTGTCAATGTGCAGTAGCCACAGAGAGAAACGAAGAAGACGCTTTTCAGTCAAGACATACCATACTCTGTTTAGCAGAGAGTTGCATACAAATTCTTTCCCCGGGAGAACTCTCCTGGGCTTTCATGTGCAGTGTTGCCACATTTCTGGGGCTCCACTGGGGATGGAGACCCTCTCTTCCACACAAAGGTCTTATGGATCAGTATCTGAGATTGGCTTTATATTCTGGATTGACTCAGTTGAGATATCAGTTACAAAACTAATAGCATACCAATAGACATAAAGGCAAAAAAATAAGAATATAGATAAAGCAGGATACTTCCTAAGCATTTCAATTCACCACATAGGCATGACTCTAATAGGAATCCTTTGAATCACTTCAATAAAAACTAAAAAACATAAGAATTGATCAATGATTATTTAACTACTCATTCTCATTAAGAAATATCACACAAAATTATGTGAGAACATATTTAACTAGTGTTATTCTTTCCATAAAGGTGATAAATACATACGTTTGTTATTTTATCTTTGAATTTGGGCTATAAAAAGTATAACATGATATTTTCTATTAATAAATGCATATCAGCTAATATTCTATTTATTTTCAAAATCATAATACAAATGAACACACAATATTTATCTAATATTGCTTAATTATCAATTTAATATTATATCACTCATATATTAAGTTCACCATTTCATTAAAATAACAACTTAAGAACATATTGAGTTCAGAGAAATTATACCTTTATATAATTCATTTTTTATTTATCAAAATTCTCATTTAGTAGTTTTAAAAAACAGAGAAGTACTGTATTATCATGAAAGCATACATTTGGATGCAGTAATTTACTCTGGATTCAAATATTAAAATTCTAGTTAGACAAGTAACTGTATTTTTCTCCTGAAGGCATGTTTCATAATTAGATTTTAATACATTACTAAGAAATACTTCTGCAATGTGCTTTAAAGGAAATTTTTTTTTTACTTAAAACTGGAACCATAATATAATTTATGCTAATGAGATGCTATCTCATAGACATTTTCCAAAAATTGTTAATGTATAACTTACATGGATAAAAAAGTCATATTTTTGTAGAAAAAGAAATATTACAAAGGATGTACTAGATTTTTTAACTGCATTAATTATTATTATAAATGAGATATTACCTTGCAATGTGGCATATTACCCAATATAAACTAATTTGTGTGATACAACTGTAGGAAACAAATCACATCAGATAATTGCAAGCTGGCTTCTAGTATAATTCTGAATTTAAATTCTATCACTCTAGTTTCAGAATCTTAGTTTCATCATCTGGAAACTAAAGGTAATGGTAATAGCTATATCATAGAAATCTTGATTAATATAAAATGTTTCGTAGGCATTCCACAAACAAAAAAATAACAAAAAGTTATTAATATGATTAAACTACTGAACATTACCAATCCAAGTAATTCCAGTCTTATGTTATGACACCTTACTTGCTTAAAACAAACTTAACTGCTGATCAGTGATAGGCTAGATAAAGAAAATGTGGCACATATACACCATGGAACACTATGCAGCCATTAAAAATGATGAGTTCATGTTATTTGCAGGGACATGGATGAAGCTGAAAGCCATCATTCTCAGCAAACTGACGCAAGAACAGACAAACACTCCATGTTCTCACTCATTAGTGGGAGTTGAACAATGAGAACACATGGACACAGGGAAGGGAACATCACAAAACAGGATCTGTTGGGGGTGGGGGGCTAGGGGAGGGATAGCATAAGGAGAAATACCTAATGTAGATGATGGGTTGATGGGTGCAGCAAACCACCATGGCACGTGTATACTTATGTAACAAATCTCCACATTCTGCACATGTATCCCAGAACTTAAAGCATAATAATTATTTTAGGAAATAATAAAATAAATAAAGGCCCCTAATAAAAAAACAAACTTAAAATTATTCACATCAGTATTTGGAAAATACACACACACACACACACACACACAGAGTAATATACAAAAATAATTGCTTTCCTTGAGATCAATGTAGTTTTTTAGGTTATTTTCAGGTTTTCCAAGAATATCAATAACCATACATCAATTCATTCACTTTTTATTCCACATATTAATTTCAACATTAAACATTTAAAATACTTTTTAATATTAAAACTATATTAAGATAGAAATTTTTACAGAGACAAAGAGAAAGAAGAAGTTAGAAGAGTAAAAGAAAACAAGAATGAACAAAGCATGGCATCTCAGGGAAAAATACATAATCTAAGATTGAAATCAATAGGTACCACTTTATACTATGTTGTTTTTATTTCTTTTTAATGGCCATAAATTAATTAACAAATATTGAGTGTCTGCCTGTTTGTGTGTACCACACATTTGGAAATCTTATTGCTTCTCTTCATGATCTTATTAGTACTATTGGAGAATCACAGGACAAAAAAAATTAGCTACAAAGTTTCAAGGATATCAGTGCTAAACTCTGGCCCTTGTTGCTTCCGTGTGAGAACTGAAAGAGTGTTCCCCTTTTCTAAAGAACTGACATTAGAGTTTGCACTTTACTTTTCTCAAGACTAAGAAGACTGCAATTAAAATGTATTCTTTAGGAATTTTCAAGTATATAATATATTGTTATTAACTGCAATTATCATGTTGTACAATAAATAGATCTTTTGAACTTATTTCATCTAACTAAAATTTTGTATTTTTTGACCAACACCTCCCCAGTCTCGCCGCAAAAAGTATGAATTCATGCATATATCGATTAGCTTCATTTTGCCATTCCACAATGTATTCATAGTCTAAATATCATGCCACACACCATAAATATATATTTTTTATTTGTCAATTAAAACTTGTACATTAACTAAAAATATTAACTCCTCAAAAGAAGACTGCAATGGAATGATGAAAAAATAATAAACCAAAACTTCATTTTTCATAAGCAGGTTGGTAAATATACATATCTGTGATGAATGCAATAATTTAACATATCATACATATAAATATGTATATTCTATGATATATTTTTATGTAGTATATATGATACTTATTATATAATATATAAATGTACAAACACATATGTGTATATGTATATATATACAGTCCACACACTTGGAAATAAACCCCAGTGATCAAGCTCACAGAGTCCACCCTCATAGAAAACAATTAAATTAATTAAAGGTGTGCTTTTTCCCTCATCAAGAATAACAGAATAGTGTTGTAGGGAGACCCCCTGAAACTATTGCTATGGAATAAATAATGAAATGCTCCTGATTATTGCAAATACAAAATTGCATGCAGGATTGTATAAAGACAATGCCAGGTTGGACTGCCAGAATGGGCCAACAGTATGTGATGTGCTTTCCCCTGCAGAGAGCCTATGAACAGATGTGCAGTCAGGGAGGTTTCACATCACCAAGATTCCTATCCCAGAAAAGCAGATGTTCATAGCTCTGGGAATGGAATGTGACCCTCGTGGAGAGCCTATAAATAGACGCATGGGGTTGCCTGTCCATATGGATAAGATAGGGCTGTAAACGCCCTCATCTTGCCATGGCTCTTCTAGGCCTGTTTAGGGTTAAGACATACTCCCTTCTGAGAATTTCTGGTCTAACCAGTTGTCTAGCTTCACATCCTGTTACTATGGATTGTTTGTAACCAGCTTTTGCTGCAGCCGTTACTGCTGATTAATATCTTGCTAATCATAGATTATGGAAAGACGGTGTTTCTGTTTTAAGGCTCTGTTAGACATTATTGATGCACACACTATATTGTACATTCTCATCTCTGTATACTGTACTTCTGCATACAGATGTTAGGTTAAAGAATTACTTCATTCCCATGTGACCATCTCACTTCATAATCAAATGACCCTAAATCCCTCACTAACCTATCCCACCCTCGCTAAACTTAATAATAAATGCTGGCATATCCAGTGCATTGGTGGCACCACGGGACCAGAAGGCAGTGAACCCCCAGACCCAGTTTTCACTATCTTGTGTGTGTGTCTATTATTTCTCGACCTGCCGATCTGCCTAGGAACAAAGAGAGAGCCCTGTTGCATTGCAAGCTGCTGGCCAGATCCCACAATGTAGTGTCAAACTTTTTTTTTTGGACATTTTAGCTTTGAGAAATGAGACAAAAGAAGAGTGAAATAATCTTTGTGGTTTTTAAGGCCCACATTCTTTCAAGTTTTGTTTTCAGCATTACTGCTGCTGTTGATAATAGAACCTACACAAATAAATTACTGAAAATATAGAAAGAGAATATTACAGTTAAAAGAGTCAAGTTGGATTTCAGAGGGAGCTCTATCATCACTTTTGATCAACAGAAAGAAGAGTATGCATTTGTCGCAGCTGCAGATATATTTTCAAAATAAACTGCAAACTCAGTGAAGGTGGAAAAAGTTTCAGCATGATGAAAAGTGAGAAATGGGAAAGCAGCAATACAGGATGAGATTTAATTTAGATAAATGTAAGGTAATACACAGAAGGAATGCCAAAAGAAAGAAACAAGTTGAAGAGCATTGTTAAGAGAACATCATTTGGAGATTTATTGTAGATTATTTTTGAAGAGAATTTTGATACCTGAGAGTGAAGTAAATGCTAAATAAAACATTAGTTCTAGCATATGAAGGGGTATTATTTTTTTTAATCTAGATACCTAGGGTCCATTTTTATCAAACGGTAATATCATTAAAAGCAATAGTAATTTTAATAGCAAAAATGTATTAAACACTACATATGTGCTAGATATATTAAATTCTTTATCTTAGTATTCAACACCTTAGTAAATATTGAAGCAAGTACTCTTATTATCCCTATTTTATTGATGGAGAATTAGATCTCAAAGATCTTAAGTAATTTTTCAAGGTTGTACAATTATAAAGAGAGGATCATGGATGATGCAAAATTGGAAAACTTATAGGGTAAAACTTAAAGAAGAAAAAATAAAATAAATATTGCAAAAGCATTGGAAATTAATATATATAAATAAAGAGTTTCATGGAAACACAATGTTCACAAATGACAATGATAGCTAACATACATTGAGTACCAACTATAAGCTACATACTGTTTTTTCATGCTTTGCAGGTTTTGACTTGTTTAATAATCAAAAATCATATGAATTAAGATTGTTATTCTATTTTAAAATTAGGTACACTGAAGCAGGAAAAAAAAAGTATGTAACTTACCTAAGGTCATGTAACTATTAAGTGGTAAAGCAGAGATTCAAATTCCACCCTTGTCAGTCCAGCCCCATGAATATGTGCTAGTTATTGCTACTCTATGTTGGCTCTTGTATTGGAAAAGGGGGAAAAATAAAGCAGAATACAAGTATAGAAATAAAAATAGGCAAAATTAGGATTATTGAAAACATGTGCTTGGTACACATTATAATTGTTAATAGGTATTTATTGAATACATAGAAAATAACCTATGTGAATTAGGTAAAGTTTGAGATAAACATCTCATTGAGAAACTAAAACTAATAAGCCAATATGATCTCTTTCTTCATTCAGTTGATAATATTAATTGATCACATAGTATGTGCTAGGTACTCTTGTGACATGTGGAATCCATTTTGTGAAACAGTGAAGGGTTATGCCCTCACAGAGCTTATATTCCAAAAAGTACAAAACAATATTAAACTGAGTCTCAAACATTTGCACTTTTACTCTTAATTGTATTCTTCCAGTTATCTTTAAATCAAAACATAATTTCATGATGTAAAGTCGAGTCTATTATTATACCAAAGATAATTAAAAGATACAATTTTTGTACATTTGTTTACATAATTGTTTATAGAATAAAATAATATGTTAAAAATGAATATAACCCAAGTCTCACTTTAAGTACCTAGTGCTTTTAAATTCAAGTTAATTTGACTTAACAGGATACAAAGTGCAATGTCATGTATTTTGCTTGTTACATTGCATCCTGAGCTCTGAATCTGCTTAACAAGATCAGTGTTGGGATTACCTAGTCGTCTTGTCTCAATCTAAGCTATTCTTTATTACTTCCCTTATGCATTTCCTCACCCGTACCATCTTTCCATCTCCCTATTCAGTTTTAGGTCCACTAAGGTTAGACTGACTTATTATTTTATCTGTTTAATAAAGGGTTATCCCAAAGCACTTGAGATAAAGTGACAACAACTTTAACTTTTCTTTTTTTGTTTGTTTGTTTTTGTCTTTCTCCCTCTGTTAGCTTTCTTTGGAAGAACAAGGATGTGGTATACACATCCATTTCCCAAACGATATGATTTATGCCACCTTTCTTAAGAGATTAGAATTTGATCTTATTTTAAGTGTTTTTTTTTTAAATTTCTGTTACATAAGGAATAATTTAGGGAAACAGTTATAGTAAAATATATTTTTTCATATGCCTTTCTAAATTTTCCCTGCGAGAAAATATCAGGAAAACATTTTGTCAAGTAACAAATTTATGGAAGATTAAGTAAACATTTCAGAACACACAATAACAGTAGCATTATGGAGGCTTAAAAATATATATCACATTAAAAGACAAACTAGCAAGATTCAAATGAATTCCATGTTTTCTATTCTTTACTGTTTGTAAGTTCCTTTTTGGCATTAAAGGAAAACATAATAAATCATTCAGTTCAGTGAAGTGTAACACTGCAAATGGTAATGATGTGAAGATACAGTCTAGAAATCAAACTGAATTACAGAGTCAAAGCAAAAGTTCCATTACACGAGAGAGTAGCTATGGAAATCAATTAATGAAGCAGATAAATTTAATCCTAGGTCATGTGAATTGAGAAAAATAGTCTCTGAGTGTGCATGTGAGTGTGTGATTTGAATATAATCTTATAAAACATAAATTATTAAACTAAACATGTTTAAATACTGTGACTGAAAACAGACATCTTAGATCACCATTGGTTTTTGTTGTTTTCTCTGTTGTAAGAGGGAAATCAAAAACAAAAAACGACATCACTGAAAAATTGAGAAATATAAAATCTAATTAGGAAACAAGTCAGCAGGCATAATTAGCATTTTGTCTATTTTTTTCTAGCTATTTTTTAACGGGATGGATGCTTGTAGGTTTCAAATATGTTTGTGGTTATTTTCCATGATTATAATTAGGGGTATACTAAACATATATACAGCATTGACACTGACCAATAACAACATGCAGTGCAAAGGGTATTCCAAGGTCTGCTCATGCCAGTTTCCTAATAGCCCTGGCAGTAATCAGGATTTACATAAACATTGAAATCTTGTTCATAATCATCATTAAAAAATACCTGAAACATATTGTAAGGAATATACATAATTTATTTAAATATTTACCTTTTAGTGCAATAAATATAATCCAACAGGTTATATGCTTATAACTATATTTTCTCCTCATATTATCTCACCTGAACTTAATTTAATAAAATAGATAAATTGAAAGGTTAAATTTTAGAATATTTTAAGACGTGGTATATATTGTCAAATTGCTTTACAAAAGAAACATAATTGCGGGAAGGTGTTATGTTTAGTCATATATCACTTAATGTCAGCATTTCTTAGAAATGCAGCATGAGGTAATTTCATCTTTGTGTAGACATCACAGAGTATACTTACACAAAGTTCTTGTTTTGATTCTCAGCTTGGTCGCTATTGGTGTATAAAAGAGATACTGATTTGCATACATTAATTTTGTATCCAGAAATTTGGTTGAATTCTTTTGTCACTTCTAGAAGCTTTTTGGAGGAGGCTTTAGGGTTTTCGGGGTAAACAATCATATCATCAGCAAACAATGACGGTTTGACTTCCTATTTACCATATTGGGTGTCCTTTATTTCTTTCTCTTGTCTATTGCTCTGACTAGGACTTCCAGTACTATGTCGAAGAAGAGTGGTGACAGTGGGCATCCTTGTTTTGTTCCAGTACTCAGAGGAAATGCTTTCAGCTTTTCCCTATTCAGTACTATGTTGGTTGTGGGTTTGTCACAGTTGGCTTTTATTACATTGAGGTGTGTCGCTTGTATGCCAATTTGACTGAGAGTTTTAATCATAAAGAAATGCTGGATTTTGTCAAATACTTTTTCTGCGTCTATTGAGATGGTCATGTAATTTTTGTTTTTAATCTGTTTATGTGTTTTATCACATGTATTGACTTGCGTATATGAAACTGTCGCTGCACCCCTCGTATGAAACCTACTTGATCATGATAGATTAACTTTTTGATATGCTTTTGGATTTGGTTCGGTATTATATTGTTAAGAATTTTAGCATCTATGTTCATCAGAAATATTGATCTGTAGTTTTCTTTTTTGGTTATGTCTTCTCTTGGTTTTGGTATTAGGATGATATGGCTTCATAGAGTGATTTAGGAGGGGTTTCCTCTTTCTCCTTTAACATATATTTGTATCATTGTCAATAGTTCTTTTTCCTCTTTTGATAACTGCATTATATTACCTTCTGTATGTGCAAAATATTTATAATTTATTTAGTCAATATCTTTTTTTGGTATTTTTCTCATTTCCATCTCTATTACATTTTATTCTAACTAAATTGTAACTTGTGTGCAATAGGCACAATTTTAAAATAAAAATCTTTTATAGATTAAATTCCTAAAAGTAGAATATGTGAAACAAATTTTGTGCCAAATTTAATGATTTAATTTATATTTTACACTTGACCTGTTAAAATGAATTCAAATGTTTAACAAACTGGACAATGATCCTATGTTTATCTGGCTCCTGCCAACGTTGTGTATTATCATGAAACAACAAACACCACACACACACACACACACATACATTTTGACAATTAAATAAGTGAAAAATTGTGCCTCATTGCTTTAAATTGCATTTTCATTACTATTTAAAATAAAAGATTTGAAACTAAATATACAAAGATATAATAATGGTTAAATAATTTATATTACATTCATGATGATTTAGGTACAATATCTAGTAACATTTATTTATCTGCCCTAAATGTCACAAATAATTTTGTCATTCATTTATACTATACAGTCATATTTAATAAAATGCAATTCACTTAACATATGTGCTTCAGGATTTAGTCCACTGATGGTCTTCTCATATAAAGCCCATCTTTTTTTTGTTGTTTTTGTTTTGTTTTTTGAGACGGAGTCTTGCTCTGTCGCCCAGGCTGGAGTGCAGTGGCCGGATCTCGGCTCACTGCAAGCTCCGCCTCCGGGGTTTACGCCATTCCCCTGCCTCAGCCTCCCGAGTAGCTGGGACTACAGGCGCCCACCACCTCGCCCAGCTAGTTTTTTGTATTTTTTAGTAGAGACGGGGTTTCACCGTGTTAGCCAGGATGGTCTTGATCTCCTGACCTCGTGATCCGCCCGTCTCGGCCTCCCAAAGTGCTGGGATTACAGGCTTGAGCCACCGCGCCCGGCCCTAAAGCCCATCTTTATAATATTTCTTTAATTACTTTATTCTCCTGTTCAATATTTTTATTATCCTTATGCATGTATTTTTATAAATTTATTTTTTAACTGACAAAAAAGTATCTTTTTAAATTTATTATATTTTTTGCATAACAAACCACCTTGAAACTTGTGACTTATGAAGGAAACATATCTACTCACGAATGTGTAAGTCAGTATTTCAGCCTCAATTCAACTAGGCAATTATTTCACTTTAAACTTTTTCACTTTGTAACATTTTATTGGTAAATGCACTAGGCTGGAAGGTGTAGGAAAGCCTCACTCACATCTTAATGGGGGCATGTGTGTCACCCCTCAGTGCTCTTCCACTGAGCCATTCTCTCTCTACCTTGGGCTTCCTCACAACAGAGTGATCTCTCAGTATTTGGAATTCTTACACCTTGCTTGTTGTGCAAGAAGGAGAATATCAACAATTGGAAAGTGTTGTGGTTAGAATGTGTTCCCCAAAACTCACATGTTGGAAACCTAATCCACAATGCAACAGAGATGGAAGGTGGGGCTTAATGGGAGGTGGCTCAGTCATGAGGGCAGCGCCCTCATGAATGAATTAATGCTTCTATAAAAAGGTTTAGGGAAGTGAGTTCCTTCTTTTCTGCTCTTCTGCCATGTGTAGACACAATAAGAAGGCCATAAGGAGAAGCTGGCACCTTGATCTTTTGCAGTGTCCTAAATTGTCAGAAATAAATTTCTGTTCTTTATAAATCACCCAATCTGTGATTTTTGTTTTTGTTTTGTTTTAAGAGACAGAGTCTCCCTCTGTCAGTCAGGCTGGAATGCAGAGCAGTGATCACTGCTCACTGCAACCTATAGCTCCTGGGCTCAAGTGATCCTTCCACCTCAGCCTCCGTGGTAGCTGGGACTACAGATGAGTGCTACCACACCCAGCTAATATATTTAATTTGTATAGAGATGGAATCTTGCTTTGTTGCCCAGGCTGGTCTCAGGCTCCTGGCTTCAAGTGATCCCGCTGCCTTGGCCTTTTAAAGTGCTGGGATTACAGGCATGAGCCACCATGCCTCCTGACCCAGTCTGTGATACTCTGTTATAACAGCACAAAATAGATGAAAACAAAAACTGCAGTTCTCTAAAGGCTTGGCATTAGCAGCTATGTAGAATCATTTCTACCACATATTGTGGGTCAGAGCCAGCCCTTATTCAATGGAAAAAGAAATATACTACACCTCTGGAAAGATAGGTTGGCGAAGAGATTAGGGCCATTTACATTTCACCATGCCTTTAAAAAGTGTGTTATGGTTTCTCATTTACAGAAATATTACTACATGCTTGCAATTCCACAGAATTTTAAATTTCTTATTATAGTTAATATGTTTTTATGGATAACTTAATATAAAACATTTAATTATATTCTTTATACAATGAATAGCATCTTTCATTATGTTTTCTAATGTTTATTGCCAGAATCAGGAATACTACTGCTTGTTTATTCCCCTTGAAACCAACAGCCTTCTCAATTATAACCCTTTTTAATTGGAACTTTAGGTTTTCTAAATATGCAATTACATCATTTGCAAATAATAATTGACTTTTTCTGCCCTTGTTTCTGACTGATTTTATTAGTCCTATTATGGTTAGTTAATTTCAAAACAAACAAATTACTTGAAGTCATGAATTACTTCATTTCATGCAGCAGTAAGTTTTGTTGGGAAGCATTTATGTCGCTATACACAGTTGTATATATTCTGCTCATGCAACATCCTTTTTGGTATTTTGTAAGTGAAGACTATAGAAAGAGGGAGGTACTATTTTGAGTAGGAAAAAGAAATGTTTGCTTAAGAAAGCCCTCTTCACTTTCCTGGGATATTCTTTTTCCATGTTTAATTCTTTTTCCATGTTTAATAAACTCTATACAGAACAAACTCTATAAAAGAAAGCATTTTTTTTTTTCTTTATGAGGAGATGACTTTTGCTCAGTTCTATAGAAAGAGTTTATAGTTTCTATTGCTGCATAATCCAGGACAGTAGCCAATAGCTCAAATCACTGAGCATTTGAAATGTGGTTGGTTTAAATTGTGATGTGCTGTGAGTATACAATAAATACTTAATTGTATAGACAATACAAAAATATAAAAATCTTATTTAAATTATTATACTAATCATATACTAAGTAATTTTTGATATGTGGGTTTCAGTAAAATGCATTTTAAATTTAATCTCATACATTCTGTTTTACATTTTTAATATGGCTATTAGAAAATCAGAAATTACATTTCCAACTTGCAGTATAGTTTTATTTGACAGCACTATTTTAGAGGACTTTTTTTACTGAAATTAAATCCATATAA
This sequence comes from Colobus angolensis palliatus, assembly GCF_000951035.1. Lineage (NCBI taxonomy): Eukaryota > Metazoa > Chordata > Mammalia > Primates > Cercopithecidae > Colobus > Colobus angolensis. Next base: position 26,134,508 of record NW_012118487.1, on the reverse strand, counting down.
TATACAATTTATGATCTTAACTATACAACTTAGTGCACTAACTATATTCACAATGCTGTGAAACCACCACCTTACTCTGGTTTCAAAAATTCTGTATAACTTTACAAGAACACCCTGTATTCGTTAAGCAACTACTTATTATTTTCCAATTCCCTCATTAACTGGCAATTACTAATCAGCTTTATGTCGCTATCTATTTACCTATTATGGATATTCCATATAAAAGAAATCATCCAATATATGACCTTTTTGTCTTTGTTGCTCCACTTATCACACTTTCAAAATTCATCCAAGTTGTTATATATATTAGTATTTCATTTGTTTTCATGGCTGGATAATACTCCACTCTGCATATATACCACAATTCCTTTTTCCATTTACTGATGGGTGGAAATTTGGGTTATACCCAGATTTGGGCTGGAACATACATAAACAAGTATTTACTTGAGTTCCTGTTTTTAATTCTTTGGAGTAGAAGCCGAATGCTGGGGCATATGGTAAATCTATGTTTAACAAACTACCAAACTTTCTTCTACAGTGGCTATAACATTTTACTCTACCAATAGCAATAGGTTCCAATTTTCTACCTCCTTGTCTATACTTGTTATGTTCTGTTTTCTTCTTGTATTTAACATATTGTTAGATAATACTTTATTTTATTTTTATTGAGGTAAAATACACATATAAAATTGACCATCTTGTGAAGTTGTGCATTATTTTGGTTTTGAATTGAATTTTAATAGCAAATGATGTTCAGCATATTTTTATATGCTTGTTGACTATTTGCATATCTTCTTTTTGTAAATTTCTATTCAACTATTCAAGTCACTTGCCCATGTTTTCATTGGATTGATTGTCTTTCTGTTGTTGAGCTGCAAGAATTCTTTATATATTCTAGATACAAAACTTATCAGAAATGTGATTTGTAAATACTTGTTCCCTTTCTGCAGGTTGTCTTAATAACATTGGATCATTAAAGGATTTTTAGGTTTTCATAACTTTTATTTTAAGTTCAGGGGTACAATTGCAGGTTTGTTACATAAGTAAACTTGTGTCATGGGGGTTTGTTGTAAAGATTATTTCATTGCCCTCATGTTAAACCTGGTACCCATTAGTTATTTTTCCTGATCATCTCCCTCCTCTCACCCTCCACCCTATGAGAAGCCTGAGTGTGTGTTGTTCCTTTTATGTTTCCATGTGTTCTAATTGTTAGCTCCCACTTACAAATGAGAACATGCAGTATTTGGTTTTCTGTTCCTGCATCAGTTTGCTAAGAATAATGACCTCTAGCTACATCCATGTCCCTGCAAAGCACATGATTTCATTCTTTTATATGGCTGCATAGTATTCCATGGTGTTTATGTACCACATTTTCTTTATCCAGTCTATCAAATTCCAATTTATCTATTTTGTTTATTTTATTGCTCATGTTTTTTATGTAAAATCAAATAATACATTGTGAAATTTAAGGTCAGGAATATTTGCCCCTATGTTTTCTTCTAATAGTTCTATAGATTTAACTTTATTATTCAGTTCATTCACTCATTTTGGGTCAAATTTTGAATATTAAGTTAGGTAAGATATTCAACTTCATTCTTCCACATGTGCCTATCCAGTTGTCCCAGAAATATTTATTGAGACAATTATTTCTCTTATTGAATACTCTTGGCTTACATGTTCAAAATCAATTGAGCATAGATATTTCAGTTCATTCTAAACTTTTAATTCTGTTGCATTGTTCTTCATGCCTATCTTTCTACTAGTGCCATATTTGATTGTTATATTTTTGCAGTTTTGAAATTGAGACATGTGAATCTTCCCATTTTGTTTTTCTTTTCAATATTATTTTGGTTATTGGTGGAATGTTGACATTCCATATGAATTTGAATAATTTTCTTGGAAAAAAGTGCATTGAGATTTTGATAGGAATTCTAATTAATCTGCAGATTAGTTTGGGCACTATTGCCATCTTAACAATATTGAAGTCTTCCAATTTATAAACAGTGGCTGTCATTCCCATTTACTTTGGGCAGTGTTCCAATTTCTTTGGGCAATATTTTGTAGTTCTCAGCATACAAGTCTTTTAGCTCCTTGTATACAATTATTTCCTAGATATTTTATTCCTTTAGATACTACCATGAATGGAATCCTCTTATTTCCTTTGTGGATTGCTCATTGGTGGTGTATAGAAGCACCACTAAGTTTTGTGTGTTGTTCTTTTATCCTGCATCTATGCTGAATTTGTTGATTATCTCTAGCAGTGTGTGTGTGTGTGTGTGTGTGTGTGTGTGTGCATTCTTTGGACTATATATGTACACATGTATTTATATACACAATATGTATATTCAAAATAAACATATACACATACATACAAAATACATATATATAATCAAATCACTCAAAAATAGAGAAATAGTCATTTATTTCCTTTTGTATGTTTTATTTTCTTGACTAACTGCTTTCATGTAGGACTTGCAGTATAATGATGACTAGCAGTGGTGAAAGTGGGCATAATTGTCTTTTTTCTGACATTAGGAGAAAAGCTTTAAATCTTTTACCATCGAGTATGATGTTAACTGTGGGATTTTCATAAATATTCTTTATCACATTAAGAAAGTTCTCATTCATTCTTATTTGGCTGGGTATTTTTATCATAAAAGTGTGTTGAATTTTATCAAATGCTTTTTCCACGTCTACTGAGATATGGAGAGAGAGAGAGAGAGAGAGAGAGGGAGAGAGAGAGAGAGTGTGTGTGTGTGTGTGTATTTTCCCTTAATTCTACTAGTATAATGTATGACATTGGTTTATTCTTTTGCTTGTATCGCCTTTTATGGGTTAAATTATTTCCCCTTAAAATTCATATGCTTGAGTCTTAACCCTTAGTACCTTTACAAAAGGGGCCTTTACAAAAATAAGTTCAGATGAGGTTATTAGAATGTGCCCTAATCCAATCTGATTGGTGTACTTATAAAAACAGGATATTAGGACACAAAGAAAGACACCGTGGGTGGATGTGTCCAGGGGTACAACCCTCCGAGAAGGTATCAAGAGGGCAGTCACCTGTACGTGAAGTAGAGGGGCCTCAGGGGAAATCAACACTGCTCGTATTATTTATTTATGTATTTATTTATTTATGAGACAGAGTCTTGCTCTGTCGCCAGGGTGGAGTGCAGTGGTGCGATCTCGGCTCACTGCAACCTCCAACTCCATGGTTCAAGTGATTCTCCTGCCTCAGCCTCGCAAGTAGCAAGGATTACAGGCATGCGCCACCACATCTGGCT
>NW_012118487.1:26098830-26131177 GCF_000951035.1 Colobus angolensis palliatus | reverse complement strand
ATTTTTGTATTTTTAGTAGAGATGGGGTTTCACCATGTTGGCCAAGATGGTCTTGATCTCCTGACCTCCTGATCTGCCTGCCTTGGCCTCCCAAAGTGCTGGGATTACAGGTGTGAGCCACTATGCCCAGCCACTTGTATCTTAATATTAGACATCTGGCCTCCAGAATTGTGAAACAACTTTTGTTCGTTTGTTTATCACCCAGTGTATGGTATTTTGTCATGGCAGCTCTAACAAACCTTGACCACCGTTGGATTCCTGGAATAAATCCCACTTGTTCATGGTGTACAAACATGCTGTTGAATTTGGTTTGCTACTATTTTCTTAAAGATTTCCATGCCTACATTCATAAAGAATGTTAACTTGTAGTTGTCTTTTCTTTTGATGTCTTTATCTGACTTTTTTATCAGATTAATTCTAGTCTTATAGAAAATTTTATGATGTGTTTCCTCTTATATTTTTGTAAGATTTTGAGTAGGTCTGGTGATCATTTTTCTCTTAAGGTTGGGGAGAATTTTCTTTTAAAGTCTGGGAGAATTCAACAATGAAAGCATCTGGCGTTGGCATTTCTTTGTTGGTAGATTTATGATTACTCACTCAATATATTTTCTTGTTACAGATCTATGATAATTTTGTTTCCTCTTGAGTCAGTTTTAGTAATTTGTGTGTTTCTAGAAATTTGTTCATTTCATCTAGATTGTCTATTTTGTTGATAAACAAATGTTGGTAGTATTTTCTTGTAATCCTTTTAATCTGTGTAAAGGTTTTGTGGTAATGTCTCCGTTTTTATTTATTGTAGTTATTTGTTGCTTTCTTTTCTTCTTAGTCTAGCTAAAGGTTTGTCTAATTTATTAATCTTTTCAAAGAACCAACTTTTAGATTTATGTATTCTCTCTATTGTTTGCTGTTCTGTATTTCATTTATCTGTTCTCTAATCTTAATTATTCCCTTCCTTCTTTTCCACTTACAGTGTAAATTTAAGTAATTGAGAATTTTCTTTTTAAATGTAGATATTTAGTACTATATAGAGAAAGAAATAATGTTTTCTGCCCCTTTATCTTTTCTTCTCTTTCTGAAATTCCTATAAATCTTACTCTAATACATCTGATGGCAGGTAACTTAGGCTTTGTTATTTTCTTTCTGTTTCCCAGTGAATGTTGTATTTTTCTTCTGCCTGATCAAATCTGTTATTAAAGTACTCTGGTAAATTTTTCTTTTTAGGCATTGTATTTTGAACTACAGAATTCCTGTTTTTTTTTTTTTTTAATAATTTGTTTGTTATTGATATTCTCTGCTTATTCTTACATCATACCCTGCTTTTCATTATTTATATATCCATAGTTTACTTAAGCTCTTTGAAAATATTTATTCATGGTTACCTTTAGAATAGTTAAGAATGTTAAAGTCTTCATCCAATAAATTCAATAGCTAGGCTTTCTCAAAGAAGATTTTTGTTATTTTTCCCAGTGAATTGGCATTAATTTTATGTTTCTTTTATGTTTTATAATTTTTTAATTATACATCTTTAATTAATTATACAACAGAACATCTTTAATGTTGCAATGTGGTATCTCTGGAAATCAAATTTTTCTCTTTTCCCAGTGATTGCTGGTGTTATTGTTAATGGCTGCAGTTGTTCATTTGCTTAGTGTTTGTTTCCTAAATGCTTTTATTATTTTTTGTTTTGTTTTGCAAAAATGTGTAGTATTCCCTGTCACATGTAATCACTGAAGTCTTTATTCAGTTATCACTCCAGTCAACCAATGAACCTGACAGAAATTTTCTTAAATGCATGGCTCCTATTAAAAAATAGAAAAAATATGTTTTCTCCCTTTAAATTATTTTTTTAAATTTTATCACCTATTGTTATTTTTATTTTATTTTTATTTTTATTTTTTTATCTCAATAGGCCATCAGGGAATAGGTGGTGTTTGGTTCCATGAGTAAGTTATTTAGTGGTAATTTGTGAGATTTTGGTGCACTGATCACCCAAGCAGCATACACTACACCGTATTTGTTGTCTTTTATCCCTCACTCCCTTCCCAGCCTTTCCCCTGAGTCCCCAAAGTCCACTGTGTCATTCTTATGCCTTTGCATCCTCATAGCTTAACTCCCACTTATAAGTAAGAATATACGATGGTTGGTTTTCTATTCCTGAGTTACTTCACTTAGAATAATAGTCTCCAGTCTCATCCAGGTCACTGTGAAAGGCATTAATTCATTCCTTTTTATGGCTGAGTAGTATTCCATGGTGTGTATATATATATACACATATATATATGTATATATATATGTATCACATTTTCTTTATCCATTTGTTGATTGCTGGGCATTTGGGTTGGTTACATGTTTTTGCAATTGCAAATTGTGATGCTATAAACATGCATGTGCAGGTATCTTTTTCGTATAATGACTTCACCAACATCCATTTTTTTTTGACTTTTTTATTATGGCCATTCTTGCAGCAGTTACGTGGTATTGCATGGTGGTTTTGATTTATTTGCATTTCCCTGACCATTAGTGATGTTGAGCATTTTTTCATATGTTTGTTGGCCATTTGCATGTCTTCTTCTGAGAATTGTCTCTTCATGTCCTTAGCCCACTTTTTGATGTGATTTTTTTTTTCTTGTTGATTTGTTTGAGTTCCTTGTAGATTCTGAATAGTAGTCCTTTGTTGGATATATATATAGAAAGAAGATTTTTTCCCAACCTGTGGGTTGTGTGTTTACTCTGCCGACTGTTCCTTTTGCCATGTAAAAACTCTTTAGTATAATTAAGTCTTTGTTTATCTTTGTTTTATTGCATTTGCTTTTGGGTTCTTCGTCATGAAATCTTTGTCTAAGCCAATGTCTAGAAGGATTTTTCCAATGTTATCTTGTAGAATGTTTATAGCTTCAGATCTTAGGTTTAAGTCATTAATTCATCTTGAGTTGATTTTTGTATAAGGTGAGTGACGAGGATCCAGTTTCATTCTCCTATATGTGGCTTGCCAATTAACTCACTACCATTTGTAGAATAGGGTGTCCTTTCCCCTCTTTATATATTTGTTTGTTTTACTGAAGAACAGTTGGCTGTAAATATTTGGGTTTATTACTGGGTTCTCTATTTTTTTCCATTGGTCTTTATGACTATTTTTATAACAGTAACCGTTGTTTTGGTGACTATGGCCTTATAGTATAGTTTGAAATCAGGTAATGTTGTGTCTCCAGATTTGTTCTTTTTGTTTAGTCTTGCTTTGTTTATGCAGGCACTTTTTGGTTCCATATGAATTTTAGGATTGCTTTTTCCAATTCTGTGAAAAATGATGGTGGTATTTTGATGGGAATTGCATTAATTTATAGATAGCTATTGACAGTATGGTCATTTTCATAATATTGATTCTACCCATTCATGTGCATGGAATGTGATTCCATTTGTTGGTGTCATCTACGATTTCTTTCAGCAGTGTTTTACAGTTTCCCTTGTACAGGTCTTTCACCTCCTTGTGAAAGAGGTATATTCCTAGGTATTTTATATTTTTTGGAGCTATTGTAAAAGGGGGTTGAGTTCTTGATTTGATTATCAGCTTGGTTGCTGTTGGTGTATAGAAGCACTACTGATTTGTGTACATTAATTTTGTATCCTGAGACTTTGTTGAATTATTTTATTAATTCTAGGAGCTTTCTGGTGGAGTCTTTAGGGTTTTCTAGGTAAACAATCCTCTCATCAGCAAACAACCACAGTTTGACTTTTTCTTTACCGATTTGGATGCCCTTTTTCTTTCTCTTGTCTGAGTTTTCTGGCTAGGACTTCTAGTACTATGTTGAAGAGAAGTGGTGAGGGTGGATTTCCTCAATTCTTTCTTACAAATGCTGCCTAGGAAGCCATTAAGTCATCCTCTGCATCAGCAAACAAACAGCCTTATCAACACCCAACTCAGATCTCCATAACACAAAGTGCTGTTGCCCACCTAGGCACCTGTGAGTTACGCCAGGAATGTACAATGTCATCCTCAAGGTTGCCTGCCATGGGACTGAAGAATGGGGATGGGAACTGCTATCAGAAATGCCAAAATTCCTTAAAATTTACCAGATTTTTTTTAATCAAGCCCTGTCCTGATCACTACAATTGTTTTACCAGACTCTGGAGTTGTGAGACAGATGATTCTGACAATTCTTGTCAACTCAATATCTGTTTCAGGGTAAAAAATATTTACTGTAGATTTGTACTTCACTATCTTCTGTGACATTTTAGCAGGCATTTATTTTTTCCAGATTTATTTATTTATTTTTAAATTGACAAACACAATTGTATATATTTATGGTGTGCAACATAAAGTTTTGAAGTATGTATGCATTATGGAATAACATATCAAAGAGATGTCTGCATTCCCATGTTTATTGTAGCACTAATCACAATAGGTAAGTTATAGAATCCACGTCAGTGCCTGCCAATGGATGAATTAATAAAGAAATTGTGGTGTCAATAAAATGGAATACTATTCATCCATAAAAATAATGAAATCCTGTCATTTGCTGTAATGTATGTGAACTTGGAGGGCATTATGTTATGTAAAATAAGCCAGACTCAGAAAGACAAATACCACATGTTTTCGCTCATAAGTGGAAGTCCAAAAGGTTGATTTCTTCTGATGAAACAAATCTCTGGAGCCTATTTAGAGTTTCTTTGGTTTGAAGTTTATGACTGCCCCCACAACCCCTGCTGCCATCATTTATCAAGAATGAGGACACTGTCCATTGAGTTACACAATATGGGAAGGTGTATGTGTGTGTGTGTGTGTTTTATGTAGTGATTGTGTTCTCCCAAAATTCATATGTTGAAATCCTAACCCCCAAAGTGATGGCATTAGGAGATGAGGCCTTTAGTAAGTGATTAGGTCATAAGGACAGAGCCCTCACGAATGGCATTAGTGCCCTTATGAAAGACACCCTGGAGAGTTCTGTCACCCCTTCTGCCTTCTGCAATGTGAGGACACAGCAAGAAGATGGCCATTTGTGAAACAAGTGGACCCTCACCAGATACTGAATCTGCTGGCACCTTGATCTAGGACTTCTATCCTCCAGAAATGTGAGAAATAAATGTTTGACGTTTAAGCCAAAAACAAACAAACAAACAAAAAGTTGATCTCATAGAAATTCAGAACAGAATGGTGATTATTAGAGACTGGAGTGGCTGGCGGGTGAGTTGGGGAGATGTTGGTTAAATGATGCAAAATTACAGTTAAATAGGAGGAATAAGTTCAACAGAGCTATTACATAGACTTGTGACTATAGTCAATGATGATGTATTGTATTTTTGAAAAACGCTGAGTGATTTGACTTGATGGGCTGTTTTGAAAGTTGTGTGGAGAAACAACAGCTGATAACAAAACCTAAAAATTGAAATTCACAACATTAATGAAAGTTTTGGAGAAGGTGGAGAGTAAGAGAGAGTGAATCCAAAGAAGAGAAGAAGGCCGGATGCAGTGGCTCACGCCTGTAATCCCTGCACTTTGGGAGGCCAAGGCGGGTGGATCACCTGATGTGAGGAATTCAAGACCAGCCTGGCCAACATGGTGAAACCCTCTACTAAAAATACAAAAAAAAAAAAAAAAAAAAAAAAAAAAAAAATTAGCCTGCCTGGTGATATGTGCCTGTAATTCTAGCTACTCTGGAGGCTGAGGCAGGAGAATTGCTTGAACCCAGGAGGCAGAGGTTGCAGTGAGCCGAGATCACACCACTGCACTCCAGCCTGGGCAACACAGTGTGACTCCGTCTCAAAACAAAATAAAACAAAACAAAACAAGAGAAATAATTTGATGAATAAATTAATTACCAGCTATAAAAAAAGTGAAAAGCATGAGGCATAGAGAAATGAAAGGGAAACATAATTTCAATTCCTGGGCCTGCAATTAACTAGCTGGGTGACTTTGACTTATCATTTAATATTTGAACACTTTGTTTCTTTATTTTTAGAATAAGGTAATTATGATTTATATGATTCCTTTTACCTCTAAAATTTTGAAATTTACAATCATAAAAATCAAAAGTTTATTTTTTAAAATTTTTCACATTAAATTATGCCTTTTTGTAAACCTATGATGTATACATAAAAAGATTTCATGCAACTGGCTGTAGAAATATTTTCACTATCAATTCTATAATATTTAACATTTGCTGAACATTGAACATGTCTTATTTTTCCCTAGTCACATGGATTCATAGTTTTTTCAGCCCAAAAACAAGACAAACTCAGCCTGTGTTCAGATTCCAACGACTTCCATTCCTTGTATCTTCCAGAGACCACTGTGTTTCACAAGTAGCAGCCTGTGTTGTAACACCTTGGAATGTGTTGTATGAATTGCAGGCTATTTTCAGGTACAGCTTTTCATTATTTCATAGAAAATTAAACTATAAGACACACATTAATTAACTTTAATTTAAGAATTACAATGAGAATATATTTTTTGTCATTTTCTAATTGGGCATAAAATACAAATTTTTAAATGTTAGGATAAAATTAGTTTTGCATTATTCACTCCAGACTACCTATCCTGAGAGCATTGCCATGGTGTTACCATGTATTATTTTGGTGGGACGTGGTGCCTGTATCTGATGCCAGAGTTGATGGAGGCAAAGAATGATTTAGAAGCTAGAACAGAAAATGAAACAGCAACCAAGATCCTCTATTACTCTTTTTAAAAATGTCAAAATCTACCAACATTCCGAATGTTAAGTAGAATCATTATCGCTGGATTTCTGTTATCTGCTTAATTGTTCCAGTTCCTAAATTATTTTTCTAGTTTCTAACAGCAGAGTTATTATCTTTATGGCACTTTATGGAATTTTTCATAAACATTGACAACACAGTTCTTGTTGCATGGAGCAAAAAGTGTTAATTTAATAGCTCCTGAGTATATATTGCTTACTATATGCTAGTTACTATTTTAATATTTATAAAAGTCAATATATCTAATGCCTAAAATGATGCTGACAAGGTGGTCTATACTTATGCTTATTCTACCATAAAGAAACTATGGCACAGAGAGGTAAAGTATCTTGCCCAGAGTCACACACATCTAATACATACTGTAGCCATAATTCTATTCCAGGTAGTCCAATTCCTGAGTCTGTGCTCATCATCACTAGGCTATAATTCCTCTTTTCCTATAAATGATAATAATAATATAAAATCAAGTATCAAAAAAGAATTATATGCCTACTTGTCAAATATCTTCATTTTTATGGGGGGAGAATGAGAGTAATTTTTTTTCTTTTTTCTTTTTATAATTTTTAAAAAAATTGTTATCGATTTATTTATTTTGAGACAGGGTTATGTGATGGATACTTTTTGTATATTTGGTAGAGATGAGGTTTTGGTATGTTTGTCCAGGGTGGTCTCGAATTCCTAGGCTCAAGCAGTCCACCCACCTGTGCCTCCCAAAGTGCTAAGATTAAAGGCACGAGCCACTGTGCCTGGCCAAGAGTAAAATTTTCTTATCTGCAGCAGGAATTAAGACAATCTACTAAGAATTTGTAATGATGAACTCAAAAAATTATACTGAATGTCTGTAGAGAACAATAATATACATGTATTTTAATTGGTACATTTTTATGTCTGTATTTTTATAATGCATATAGCATTTACAAATTACAAAATCATTAAGACAGAAAGATTTCTACTCAAAATATGTTTCAATTATATGTTTTCATAACAATAATGTAGTTTGGAGCTTCTCGTTTTTCTTCAAATTCTGGCTCACAGTTTTCCCAAAAATGATGCTAAAATTCTAAACTAATACATCTAAACTAATAACAACTGTGGAGGCATATTCTTTATATCTGAAATTAAAACTGAATTAAGCTTTTATTCTTTCCGTCCCTTTGGAATATAATTTCAAAGCAATCAGCATTTAAACCCACACAAAGCATCCTTCAGTCTACAGCCTATGTTTCACATTTAATGAGTATTTCACCCTATGCCTATGCATAATTTGATGCACTTTGATGCATTCAAGCATCAAGAAAGAAAAAATAATAATATGTACTTTAAGAGATAATATTGGTTCTCAATGGCTTCACTTTCATTCATGTGAGTGACAAAGATACTTGATACTCACTGAAATTAATATTTTGCATTCTCTAAAATGTTATTCTCAGAGAAGATAGTAAATATAGGTTAAAACATCTTCCCAAAGTAATTTTCACAAGTAAAACTAAGGATGCTGTTTTTCCCTAAAAAGAAAACAGAACTATCTTAATATCTGGTTATAAGAATTGAAAAGAAACCAGTTAGTTACAATTTGATAATCAAATATAAAGTCAGAACAAGTTTTTGATAAAATGAAGTGTGACTTTTATGACCAACTTATTAAATAATATCTGTATTTATGTAGTGACCATTCATCCTGACCAATGGTAATGTTCTATACAAATGCTCCTTATTATTCAAAATACGTTAAAGATTTTGTCAAAAGTATGTTGGGAGCAGACTCCCCAAAATCTGGCCATAAACTGGTCCCCAAACTGGCCATAAACAAAATCTCTACAGCACTGTGACATGTTCATGATGGCCATGATGCCCACACTGGAAGGTTGTGGGTTTACCGGAATGAGGGCAAGGAACACCTGGCAGAAAACCACTTAAACCCAGGGCAGAAAACCGCTTAAAGGCATTCTTAAGTCACAAACAATAGCATGATCGATCTGTGCCTTAAGGAAATGCTCCTGCTGCAGTTAACTAGCCCAACCTATTCCTTTAATTCGGCCCATCCCTTCGTTTCCCATAAGGGATACTTTTAGTTAATTTAATATCTATAGAAACAATGCTAATGACTGGCTTGCTGTTAATAAATACGTGGATAAATCTCTGTTTGGGGCTCTCAGCTCTGAAGGCTGTGAGACCCCTGATTTCCCACTTCACACCTCTATATTTCTGTGTGTGTCTTTAATTCCTCTAGCTCCGCTGAGTTATGGTCTCCCTGACCGAACTTGGTCTCGGCAAACGTACGTGTAGTTAGAAGACTCCTGATTTGACTTAAATATTTGTCAAGTGGTTTATTCAGATGCTACATTCAAGCTAGGTTTGATTGTGTATTCAAAAACAAAATGTCATGAAACAGTTCAAAAATGGTTTTACTTATGTTTTGATTCTTGATATAGTCAGTTGCAATGGTGTGTTATTAGATTTATATTGTTCCATGTATTACCTACATCAAATATGTTAATTTACTTCATTATAATGATATACTTTTTATAAATATGATGTGGTTTATTCATATTATATCTTATTATGTACTTATTTACTACACATTTCAACACATTTCAAAGGGATATAAATATGTTCTGACATAGGTACCATTAATGGGATCATAAAAATCTAACCATAGCATTCTTAAAACTATTCTACTTAAAACGATTAAGGTTTTTTCTTGATTTACAACATGAAATACAAGTTACTTTATGTCATTGAAATTAACTGTTTAGCGAAACTCAGGTTGTAAGTAAAACCACATTAAAATTTAAAAATCTTTTGAATCAAATGAAGGTTTAGGTCTGCATGAAGATGAAGGGAAGGGTAAATGGAACATCGCATTTTGATAATCATATTTTAAAATTGTTACCAGGTCAATTTAGTTCATTTGAAATCTCTTTGAAGATATTCCTTCTAACTCTAATATCTCTATCTTAAGCATAGTTATGGAGACTTTTAGGAGGTTTCCATAGATAATGGCACATTAATGGCCATTTTTCTATTAGCAGCCATACAGTCATCCTCCAAAAACGGGTGCCACACCACGGTGTCACTTTAGTGTAAACGCAGAATGTTTTTACCACCTGCCCTTCATCAGACTGTGATCACTGTGATAATAACAGGTATGACTAGCTCCAAAGCTAACAAATACACACTTTTCCCCCAGGTTGCGGCAGCTGTAGAATGCTATTATAAGTGTTTGCCTTCTGCTGAGTGATTTCTCCTGTCATAGCACTCATGTCCCCAGATGCACTGTAGTGTTCTGGTTTTCCTTAAAAGATTATTGACTTCACTTATTGCTGAGCCTCCCTTCCTTTATGACAGCAACTAGTACAAAGCTGAGCTCCACTTCCCCTCTCCCTACTCAAGAAACAACTGATAACGAGTGCTATGGACTGAATTGTGTCTCCTACAAAATTTATATGTTACAGTCCTAATCCCCACTACTCGTGAATGAGGCTATATTTGGACAAAAGGCTTTGAAGGAGGGTAATTAAGTTAAAATGAGACACTAGGGTGGGCTCTAATCCATCTGGTTGATATCCTTACAAGTGGAGGAGATTATGACATAACAAAAGACAACAGAGATATGCACATGTAAAGAAAAGACCATGTGAGAACCCAGAGAGAAAGGGCCATCTGCAAGCAAAGGAGAGAGGCCTCAGGAGAAACCAGACCTTCTGATACCTTGATCTTGGACTTCCAGCCTCCAGAGCTTTGAGAAAAATACGTATCTTATTTTAACCACCCAGTCTATGGCATTTTGTTACAACAGCACTAGCAAACTTGCGATATTTGATCCCTGCCTCTCCCAAGCCTGTTCCCAGAATCATTCATCCTAAGTCTAAACTTCACCACTCATGCCTCTCTCCCTTTAACTTAGATGCTATGCAGTTCTCCTTCTATGTTCTTCCTTGTTGCACCAAGTTAGTAAATTTAAATTTGTTTGATCCAAGATTTGTTCCTGGTGGTCTTTAAGAGATGAGCTTTATCATCCAATTCCTGAGATTCAAAATTACCCTTGAGCTCAGGTAAATCCTCTTGAAGCCAAAAACTTACACTCTCTCTCACTTTGCATTGATGCAGTTTTATTCCCTCCATATGTGTGGACCTTTATAATAACAGCCTTTCTATGAATTGCCTTATGGGACAATGACATATTTGGCAATTACTCTGTTTTCCAACCATGAAATTGATTCTGAAAATCTCAGATCCAATGTTGCTTAACAACATATGGGAAAAGTGATATACAACTTTTAATATTTCATTAATGAGTCTATAGAACAGTCATAAAATTTCTTAATTTTTTGTTTACCTGCTATAATATTGGGACTTATGATATATACCATAATCTAGCTCTACCTTTATTCCATTTATAGTTCATCTTTTTCTTTGAACATGGAAATGTAGTGTTAGCTTTGTACATTAAAAACACAAATGAAGTTTCATAGAAAATAAACTTTGTTTTATCCAACATATAATTTTTAAGCATATTCAACCATAAAGACCCCATCTCCACATATTACTTATTAACAGCCTCTTGTGAAATAAAAATAAATCTTGGGTCCCCCAAACCATTAAGCTAAAGGAAAAAGTCAACCTGTGAACTGGTAGGGCCCACCTGCCTCCCGTTCTATTCAAAGTCACCCCTCTACTCACTGATAAACGCGTATCTAATTGCCTCCGATGGAGAGACTAATCAGAAACACAAAAATGCTACCATTTTTCTCTTATCTTCCTATGACCCGGAAGCCCCCTCCCTGCTTCGATTCTTTCTGCGTTTGTTTCGAGTTGTCCTGCCTTCCCAGATTGAACCAATGTTCATCTTGCATATGTTGGTTGACGTCTCATGACTCCTTAAAATGTATAAAAGCAAACTGTGCTCTGACCACCTTGGGCACATGTCAGGACCTCCTGAGGCTGTATCACAGGTGTGCATTCACAACCTTGGCAAAATAAACTTTCTAAATTAACTGAGATCGGTCTCAGCTATTCAGGGTTGTCACTCTTAAAATACACTATGGGAATGTTAAATTCTTAAAAGAATTCATTACTAGCTCTTGTCAAAGTTTGATCACAAACTTGCAACAAGGGACCACCTTCCAAGAAAAGTCATTCCATTTTTTTTTTTTTTCTGATAAAGACTTTTTCGTAGAAAGAAAGGACGATTAAAAAACACTGTCAAAGTAGCACACAGGAAAAATAGCACCTAGTTAAGAGTATTAAGCTCATTACAGTTTGATGGTTACCTAAGCAGTTTAAAGATTAAGTCTATCAGTCAATTGCTTCACTCTATTTTCAGAAATGCTACCTACTTCTTAGAAGGGACTGTTAACACCGAGATAACAGAGGTCCATTCCACATTATCTTTCTCAGGTTTGAGACCATCTTCTTTCTCGTTTTGAGCCACTAGAGGTGCATTCCTCTGTGTTTTGCTCATATTATTCCCTCTGGCACTTTTCTTCTCTGCCTTACTCGTTTTTATTCCTAAAATTCAGATATGATATATTTTTCAAACCCTGACATCTGTTACTTAAAAAAGTCTCCTGTGGAGTCCAGATTGGGTATATACATCTGTATTCTCTAATAGCATCATATTTATGTCTCTATTATAGTAATTGAAATACTGTGCTTTCATTATAAAATTATATTATTTTGAAATAATATTTCCAAATAGTTTATATAGTCCTCAGATACAGGAATAACATCTTATACATATATACACATACACACAGACTATACCTTTTTACTTTTTAATACTAGGTTTATGGAGCTATCTAGCATATATCACTCACTTTATGCCAATAAGTTGAGTTTATTTTGGATTCAAACAAGGAAACAAGGAAGAACAAGTAAAAAATATATATCTTACGTCACTGGTGCCCGTTGAGACTTAACGGCATTTCTATAAAATCGTTTGGCACATACATTAGCGTTAGAACCTACCTATTAGCCTATAGTAAGTAGGAGGAAGGCACTGTCTGTATGCTTTAAATATGAAAGCAGTTGATAATAATTTCCTTTTGTAGGTAAAAGGGAGGGAAATGTCATGATTTTTAAGTCATTTGTTATTTAACAACATTATTTAATTTTAGATGCAGAAATAATTTATCCTCAGTATTTTAATTCACATTAATAGTAGAGTTTATGTGTAAAAATGTTACTGAATTATCCACGCTTGCAGAATTAATAAGTGCTAGAAAGCTTTAAGACTGGAAACTAAATGTCCAATTGCCTATCAAATGCTTTTTTCGTTAGGATAACTCTAACAATCCAGAAAGGAAAATTAGTGAAAGCTGTTACAGGATATTTGTTAATACTGAGGTGTTCTCTTCTTTTTTTCTTCCTTTAAATGTATGTCATTTGAATATTTTTGTAGATTAAAAGCATTTTATAAATATTTATTCTTTTCTAACAAAAGTGATATTTTGGAGTTAAATAAGAAAATGTACACTTAGCGACATTTTAGGAGATCGCAGTTATCACTACTTAAAAGAGAAAGCTGCATGAACTAGATTGTTGAAATTGTTCAGTTAATATCACATTTCGGAGTAATCCAGTTCTAGATTCTAAATTATGCTCTCAAAAGTAGTCTTTATTGATTGGGATCATTTCATTACCAACATAATCCAACTAATAGGACCATATTTCATTGAAAAGTGCCATGAAATAACAGCAAACTATTTACATATGTAGAACTATTTGCCAACTCTTCTTAAATTACCATTACTTTTATTTAGACTGTACTTAGTGTTACAATATAATTTATTTTACTGTGTACCTGTTGTAATGCACTTATATCAGAAAAAAATCTAAATCAAACATAAATTTGTTTTTTTCTATAAAATAATGTTTACAGAGAGAAACATCTTTCTAGAAATACAAATTGTTTATAATTTGTATAAAGAATTGCATTAAGAGTTACATGATAGCACTCACTTTTAAACCAAAATATTTAATTTTCACATATCAGGAGAACATTGTTTGAAATGAAATTTAAATATAGTTTCTTGGACAAATTCCTATTATAGAAACAAGATATGCACTATTGAGAAACTATGTTTATGCAATTAGAGCCGAAGTTATTATTAAAAAATGTAAAAATTAGCATGATGCTTTTATTAGAAGATAAATACGTTGAAAAGAGAAAGGATGATAAAACTTTGAAATCATCCATCATTTATTATGCTACAAATGTCTTTACGACACAAAATTTGTTACCGCATACTGAGGATGCACTATATATAATACTTCTTCATAAATTAACGAAGCTTATTACTGAAAATGAAGGCATTTAACATGTCTATTCTAAAATTTTTCCTCTAATTTTCATCACAAAATCTTGCTCTTTTAGTATTATTCTGCCAAATATATTAATATAAACAAATACTTTATTTGCTAGGACATTTTCCTCTTATTTTGTAAATTTAATTTTTGTTACATAACTAATCATCCTTTAATGGTGATACACAATACAGGATATATCACGAATAGAGACAACAACAAAACTAACCGAATTTGGTCTCTAGATAATGTGTTCATTTCATTGATATTTGGGATTTAAATCTGATAATATTAAAGCAGACAAACCAACAAAAAAAGGAGCAAAACGTTATAAATTAACAGATACTCATTTTCCCCCACAAAATACCTTCCACATTTTATAAAGGCATTGATTAACAGTTACAGAAATTGAATGACTGCCCACAAAGTTACAGATTGTAGAAGATTCTAGTGAGTACATGTATTACAATATGGAATTTTATATGCAATGTGGAAAGCTGGATGTTTATTTACTCTGTTAAAACTTAGGCAAAGAAGGTACCCAGTGTCCTGTCCCTAAATAAGAGGCAAATAAAACATTGTAAATCTTGTCTCCTTGTAGGATGTCCAAGAACTCTTCTCTATTATCTTTTTTCCACCTTCGTTTGTTTGAGGCTGAAAACCATAGATCTTTTTACTTTAAAGCTTTTATAAAATAAATTATTCCCCTGCCCTGTCTCACTTCTTTACTTACATTTTACCTAAAATGAGAGGCACTTGTAGTTTACATTTTTACACTCAACATTTTCTAAAATAACCTCAGTATATTTTCCGTAACGCACAGCTATACTTTAATCAAATACCTTAATAAATAAATGAACAATCAAAAATAAAAATCCACAAAAATTTGAACAAGTGTGAAACCTGCACTGTGAGTCAGGGGAAAACAGTTCTATTTTTGGATATCCCCCTTAAAGCATGTTTCATGTTATATGCATCATTTAGCACCTTCAGTCTTTACTTATGATAAATTAAAGTCATGTATATAAACTATTTAAAGAACTTTTCAAATTAAAAAAAAACTTTCAATTTATCCTTCCCTCCTTTCCATGACTGTGACTTTGTTGCATGATGTTTTTACCCATTTCTAGTGAATACACATTGTTTTAGTAATTAGAGTGACAAAGATGAATTATGTATTAGAAAACACTAGTTTATCTTAGTATTTGCCTGCCAGGCACAAATGTGATGCTAGTTCTAGATCTATGAAAATATATGTTTGGGGTATTTATTCTAAAAATATTTTTCACATGAGGCATTTATAAAACAGTCCCATAATATACAGAATATTTGGGAAATGTCAAATAAAATGCCACTAATTTGATACTTTTCTGCTTTAGTGTTTTATATCATAATGGTTATAATGCCATTTAAATTTATGCAAAATCTAATATGTACTGATTGTTTAAAATCTAAAGTAACAAAAAAGTTGGTTATATATAATATATAGCTTGAATATAATATATAATATATAGCTTGAATAATTTTAGTGGTCCTAAATGGACCTAATATAGTGGACTTATATTAGTGGTGCTATTTTTATTACATAGCTGGAACAGTTTTAGTGGACTGGAGGCAACTTTTATTTTGTAAATAAAAAATAATTTTTTTTGTTATTTTATATAAAATTATTTAATACTTAATATATATGACATAAATTTAAATTTAAAATTTAAAAATTCAACATTGATACATAATTTCAAAGGCATAAGTGAATATAAATTTGGGGAATTGTATTGGACATATTCTATTTCTAATATAATCATATTGATTTATAAAATGAGTTATTTAAACTTTATACGTTTTAATTTGTTTAAAGCTCTTCTCATGGGGTATTCATTCAGAAGAGGTAAAAAGTCAAGTGAGAGATACAATAAATTCCCAAA
This sequence comes from Colobus angolensis palliatus, assembly GCF_000951035.1. Lineage (NCBI taxonomy): Eukaryota > Metazoa > Chordata > Mammalia > Primates > Cercopithecidae > Colobus > Colobus angolensis. Next base: position 26,115,236 of record NW_012118487.1, on the reverse strand, counting down.
TAGATATGATTGAAATGATGATAATCTTGAATATGAAGTTTAAAAGTTGGCTGGGTGCAGTGGCTCACAACTATAATCTCAGCACTTTGGGAGGCTGAGGCAGAAGGATTGCTTGAATGCAGGAGTTCAACACTACCCTGGGCAACATAGTGACACCTCATCTCTACAAAAACTCAAAAAATTAGCCAGTCGTGGTGGCACACACCTATGGTCCTAGCTACTCAGGAGGATAACTTGAGCCCAGGAGGTTGAGGCTTCAGTAAGCCATGATCACATCAGTGCACTCCATCCTGAACAGAGCAAGACCCTGTTTAAAAAAAAATAAATTAAATAAAAAAATAAAAAGTTTAAAAGTTGGTATTTTATTGATTTACTTTTTTGAACCTCTAGAGTGGAACACAAAATTAAAAAGAATATTAATATTTAAATGGGAATTTTGTTGGGAGTAATAGCAAAGACCATTTTAGTATTCCATGTTTGAAAACCTTACATTTTTCTAGTGGTAGTTGTTTTTTGAGACAGAGTCTCCCTCTGTCGCCCAGGGTGGAGTGTAGTGGCATGATCATGGCTCATTGCAGTGTTTGCTTTCTGGGCTCAAGCAATCCTTCCACCTCAGTCTCCCCAGTAGGTGGGACTACAGAAATATACCACCATGCCCAGCTAAGTTCTACCTTTTTGAAGAGACAAGGTTACACCATGTTGCCCAGACTAGTCCTGAACTCCTGGGCTTAAGCCATCTGCCTTTCTTAGCCTTGGAAAGTGCTGGAATTATAGGTATGAGCTACTTTTGATAGTTTAAATAATATGCTTTTTAGAATATTACAAGTAAAAGATGATTAGTTAGGTTAAGAATATCAGCATATCAGTTTTGATTCTGTAGCGGAATTAACTAAAAATGGCATATAAAAATAGGAAGAATTGCTTTTTACAAAGCAGGTCGGGATAAGATCTGGTTTGGCTTTAGATTTTGCATGTTCAAAGGTTCTAAACCATGGTATTTAATCTGAGTTGTTCCTTTTTATGCCTCCCTTTTTTGTTGTATTATCTGCATTATCTGGCATCGTTAAGCAGTGTCAGCCTGGAACTAGGCAGTGTCAGCCATTCCAGGTTAATAGTATTCTTAGTGTTAGAAGACTCAGCGTCAAAGGAACATTTGTCTTTCTTCCAATTGTGCAAAAGAAAAAAATATCCCATTGTTCCTCTGGCTTTTATTGAGTCATGTTCCCATCATTGTGAAGGAAGAATGCAATGCTTCTATCTTACTGGAATTTAGTTATAAAACTGAAGTATAAACTGATTATTTAATATGTATATGATAAGCCTTAGAACAATCAATAACTATCAAAATATGGTCTCTGAACACAAGTGGATTAAATTACAACTCTACAACATAAGGGATTTTGAGAAATTCAAGAATATGTATAAATTAGCACAGTCCTAAATAGATAACGCATTCAAGAAGAAATCAAAAAAACATTTCTAGAAAGCAATTGCAGATGAATGAAAACAAAAACACAGAGTTTCAAACTCATGGGTTAGATGATATCTAACCAGTGCTTAGAGAGAAATTTATATTTGTAAATGCTGGTGAAATACATATTATGCATGTAATTTTTTTTATTAATAACCTAGTATTCTGCCTAAAGGTCCTGGGGGGCAAGGGGACAAATACAAGGAAATTAGAATAAAGAGGATATAAATAATATAGCTATGGAAAAAGGAGAAAAAATTAAGACAAAATTTTTTAAACAAGATCCATACCGTTTATAAATTTTAGGTTGGACTTAACAAGAAAAAAAGAGAAAAGGCTCAAGCCACTAATAGAAGGAAGTGACACCACTATCAATCTTAAAGGAAACAAAAAGCATTGCTGGAGAGTACTATGAACAACTGTATGCCGATAAATTAGATAAATAAGTGAAATAGATAATTGCTTAGAAATACTTGAACTACAGAAACTGACCAATTAAGAAACAAAAAAACTCAATGGATCCATCAAAAGTGAAGGGATTAAATTAGTCATATAAAAACTCCATACAATAAAAAGCCCAAGATCAGATATTTTTACTAAAAACTTCTACCAAACATTTTAAAGAATTAACACCAATTCTTTAGAAGCTATTTTTAACTCACTCTACAAAGTCGATATTACCCTGATACCAAAACTACACAAAGACAACACAAGAAAAAGAAAATGTAGCAGCAACATCCCTTATGAATATGAATGTAAAAATCCTCAACAAAATACAAACAAAGTGAAATCAGAAATATATAAAGATGATTATATGTTATGAAAAAGTGGGATTCATCCCATAAATGTGAGGTTGGGTCAACATCTTAAAAACAATTAGTATATAGTGTATCATATCAATAAACTGAAAAATAAAATACACGACTATCTCTGTAGATGCCAAATAAGCATCTGTCATAATCCAAAACCTTTGTGATAAAAATAATCAACAACTAGGAATAGAGGGGAACTTCCTAAACCTGACAAAGGTCGTCTATGAACAACTAACAGCTAGCAGCATGCTTACTGTGAAAGGCTGAGCGCATTCCTCCAAAGATCAAGAATAAGAAAAAACGTGTGTTTGTCACTACCTCTCTTCCATATTATAGCAAGGTTGAGTTGGATGGGGAATGACTGTCAATGCACAAGGCACTTCCACTTTGGGGGTAGAAATGTTCTAAAGTTGGTTGTAGGAATGGATGCACAACCCTAAATATACTAAAAATCGTTGAATTTGTACACTTCATGTGGGTGAATACAATTTTATGTAAATCAAATATTAATAAAAGTGTTTAAAAACAATAAACAATAAAAAGAATAAATAACATAGAGATAAGACCTGCTGTTATGTAGAAAAAAATTAATGCTAGTAAACATTGTGAAATTCACCTAGGTCAAATTTGACCATTGGATTAACCCTCTCAGTAGTGACTCTGTTAAAAGCAAGTACCAGTTTCACAAAATAAGGAAGGTCTTATCTACGGAAATAAATCAAGACTAAGGGGGTTTGAATGACAAAATCAGGTAATCAATGCAAGGTAGTTGCCTATATTGATATTTAAACACTTTGAAAATGTTGTTTTCAAATGATACACAGTTGCTGAGATGGTTTTGATGTTTTCTCCTTCAACACTGGAGGTGGGCCTAGCAGGAGGGGTTTGGCCCATGGGGGCAGGTCCCTTATGAATGGCTTGGTGCTGTCCTCACATTACTGAATATGTTCTCACTCTGTGAGTTCACTGGAGATCTCATTGCTTAAAATAACTTGACCATCACCTCACCCTCTCTCTTTCATTTCTTTTCTTGCATATGATACTCTGTTTCCTCCTTCGCCTTCAACCATGATTGTAAGCTTTCTAAGGCCTGGCCAGAAGACAAGCAGATGCTGGTGCCATGCTTATTATACCACCTGCAGAACTGTGAGCCAAATAAACCTCCTTTCTTTATAAATTAACCAGTCTTAGGTATTCCTTTATAGCAACACAAACAGACTAACACAGTTGCTATGTCCAGATAAAGTAAGTGTTTAGAGGTAGAGGGCATAGTTAATTAATCCAGGTACAGGTAGTAAGTCCGAGTTCTTCCTAAACAACTTTGTGATTTAAATGAATGTCTCCTTTCTAGTCTTGCTACAAAAAGAATTGTCAACAACAGTTAATAGCATGACAGACAAAATACTAAAACATGTTTTACATATACATGCTATTAATAAGTTTGCCTGGAAATGTGCTGGGCATTGCATAAACAATGGAGGTGTCTAAGAGAGTATTTCCTAGTCCATGCTCAGTGGAAACAGTTGTAAGTTACATGGAGTTTCCTGGTTAAGTAACATAGGAAAAAGTTGGGTAACACAAGGTAAAATATGTTTTCATACTGTGACTTTACTTTGAAAAGCTAATATTCACCATAACTTCTAAGAAGGTGATGGTGTACAACATATAATCATAAAATTGTCTTTCACAGAACACATTTTAATTGTTTTCAGGTTGCAAAAACAGTACATGCCCTCCAGAAGGAATGAAAAAAGTATTACCTGAAATCACACAATAATGAAAAAAAAAATGTATTATCCATTCAAAATCACACACACACCCCTGCAGGTAACTCTATGTATATTTAGGGTTTTGTATTAATTACATTATTCTCTATATGGTGTTTTATAATTAATTTTTTTGTTAACATTACAAAATAGGCTTATTTTTCTGTGATCATATTTTCATTTTTTGTAGCCTCATAGATTTCTGCGATATATTTTAACTACTTCATTAATGATGAAATTTGGATTATTTTACATTTTTCCACTTAGACTTTGCTTATTAAAGTGATAGCATTCTAATTCTTTGACATCTATTGTCACATTGCTGCTCAAAAATATGCTCTTTACACTCTCAATTAATATTCTTTACCGACAACTGTGAAACCTGTGCTGCCACTTTTTAAAACCTATTATATTTGTAGATATTTGAAACAATCTCATTGTTTTCCATTTTCTTTCACTGTTTACTAGTAAGCTAATAGCTTTTTCTGTTTGTTGGTCACTTACATTCTTACTTTTTTGAATTGTTTCCTTTCTCAAAACACTCTTTGTGAAGAGCTGTTTCAGGAGTCTTGCATCTGGCTAGATGACTCAGAGGACATGCAGAAACTCATTAAAGTGTGCAGAATGATCTGAGGTCACTTCATGACACACTTTCTCACACAAAGAGAATGTGAATCAAAACCTGAAATTCATATTCATTTACTCAGAACCAGTATGCCCATCAGAGTATTGTATTATGAGTTTCGCTTGTTTCAGTTAAAAGTGAACTCCATTTTACTTAATTCTGCTTCTATTTTCTACTTAATATTCAGACATAAAACATTCCAGAAATAATATACACAGTGAGAGCCATTGTGAGTAATAGAAAAATAATTTTAAAAATGGGATTCAAATCTCCTAATCCTTTAACAAATCTAATCCATTAGCCTGTCTCTTGTAATGAATGTTCACTCTGTAAGCTGGATTTGCTGTGCTGCTAACTGGATGCTTGCTTCCTTCTTTCATTCTGACACTGTCATCCGCTTAGATTTATAGTTATCCCAATGTCACCTTTACATACTAACCAGTCTCTTCTAGAAAGAAGCAAACAGAAATATACCAGCTCATTTTAAAGTATTTTTTTTACATACAAGCCATAGTTTTTGCACAGAAAGAAAGAAACTTTACTTTGTACTGGTTTGATTATAGAAGCAAAGAGGCACAGCTTGCTTTTAGTAGATTAATTGGGATTTTTTTTCATTAAAGCCTGGGGTTATTTTCTCTATCCAATATGTACTAGCTATAAAAAGTAAGCATTTCAGTATCAATCTTAATATACATTTTTTTCTTTCAAAGTTTGAAGATAATTTAACAAATAATAAATTTTAAAGTTTTACTCAATTTAGAGCAGGACTGTTTTATATAAAACAAACCATATGAAATATTTGAACAACTAATAATTTCTGATTATTTAAAATAAAAACAGGGGCTATATTATGAATCAAGCCAAAATTGCTACGATGAGAAACACATGTTTTAAGGAGGAGGGGGATGAGGGAAAAGAAGAAAACAAATACTGAATAAACACTGCTTGTGAAGCATTTACCATATATGTAGGTTTTACACTCCATTTGAACATAAAAAACAAAGTGCAGAAAGTATATTAAGGTGAATGATGCAATACTGTTGATGTATGCCCATATATCTCATATACAAAAAAAGGCAATTTCACATAGTTCAGAAATCAAAGCATATTAGTCTAATGGCCAAATGTTTGATAACAGTGGATCATTCTCTCTTTAATAACATACTCTATTTGGCTTCTTAAAAGACACATCCTGTCGTTTTGTTTCCAATCTCTGTGGTCACTTAGCCTGTATTCTTTGCTGGGTGCTTTTCATCTTCCTGACTTTTAGACAGTGGAGAGAAGCAGCACTCACATCTGAGAATAAGCTTGTGAGCTCTCCACCCTCCACTATCTCCTGTTCCATGGTATCACCCGTAAAGGAATTATAAGTTTCAAACTTAGAATTCCAATGTCAATTCCTCTTCTGAACCCCTAACTCCTACAACCGAGTTCCATCTCAGTAGCTCCACTTAGATGTTGATAGGCATCTGAACATAATAGATACAAAATTTGCTCCTTCCTTAGCCTCCTGTGATGTACAGAAGCTATGTTCATCCAAGTGTTTAGAGCAAAATTCTAAGTCATCCTTCATTTTCCTTTCTTACTTATTCTACATCCAATCAAAAAATTTGTTCTGCCTTTGAAATAAAAATCTGAATAATCTCTCTAGCCTGGAGTAGTGCCGAAAACCAGCATTTGCTTGCCCACTGCCGATCTTGCTCTCTCCCTATTCCATGGACTGCATTCTTTATATTACAGCCAAATAAATTCCACAATAAAAAGTAAATAATTGGCTCATTACACACAGCATCAAATCCAAAACCCTCGCAATAGTCTTCCATAACATCATGCCTTGTACACCTCTCTGACAAAATTCTCCCACCACCCTCCTTGGTGTACGGGTCTCCATCACTATGCAGATCCTTGAATACAGGGAGTAGACCCTGCCATAGGGATTTCATACTTGTTATTCTCTTTATCTGATAATGCTGTCTCCTCCTCAACATCCTAGATGTGTGTGTGGCTTTTTCCACAGCATTCAGCTCTCTTGTTTGTCTCCACCTCCGACAGGCCTTTCCCAATTCCCCTATATAAAATAGCACTTCCAGCCAGGCGCAGTGGCTGAAGTGGGCTGATCATTTGAGGTCAGGAGTTCAAGACCAGCCTAGCCAACATGGTGAAAACCTGTCTCTACTAAAAATACAAAAGTGAGCTGGGTTTGGTGGTATGTGCCTGTAGTCTCAGCTACTAGAGAGGCTGAGGCAGGAGAATAGCTTGAACCCAGGAGGCAGAGATTGCAGTGAGCTAAGATCATGCCACTGCACTCCAGCCTAGGCAACAGAGCGAGACCCTGTCTCAAAAAATAAAATAAATAATAAATAATTAAATAAATAAATAAATAAATAAAAATAGCACTTTCCATCACTCTCAAACGCCTTACTTTATTTCTCTTCATATTATTTCCACATGATATTTTACATGATTATTTGTTTCTTTCATGCTCTCCACCCTCCAGTAGAATGTGAGACTTTATGTGTTTAATTGACTCTTTTATCCTCAGTGCCAAGTACAAACCTGGACAGTGACTAAGGTATAATATTTCTTCACGAAATGAATGAATGAGAGTATTGCTGAAGTCTAGAAAGGAGACAACGTGAATTTTACCCAGGTCAGGGCAGCAGGGATAGAGAGAAGTGGTTAGATAAATATATCTGTGTATTCGATTCAATATAGACTTAAAAAATACCTTGAAAATTTTTATGATTAGACAAGAGAAAAACTCCTAGGTTAGATATACAAATATTGTTTGTTTGGTTTTTTTTTGTTTTTTTTGTTTTTTTTTTTTTGAGACGGAGTCTCGCTCTGCCACCCAGGCTGGAGTGCAGTGGCCAGATCTCAGCTCACTGCAAGCTCTGCCTCCCGGGTTTACGCCATTCTCCTGCCCCAGCCTCCCGAGTAGCTGGAACTACAGGCGCCGGCCACCTCGCCCGGCTAGTTTTTTTTTTTGTATTTTTTTAGTAGAGACGGGGTTTCACCATGTTAGCCAGGATGGTCTCGATCTCCTGACCTCGTGATCCGCCCGTCTCAGCCTCCCAAAGTGCTGGGATTACAGGCTTGAGCCACCGCGCCCGGCTAAATATTGTTTGTTTTTATCTGGGATTTCAATTCATTTTTGAGGGGGACAGACTTTCCTTTTGTTTTAGATAATTGTTTTTGGTAGGCAGTGATTCTTGGTTAAAACACAAATGTACTGACTTGACAAGACCCAAATGCCCTTAATTCAAACTGAAAAGATAAACAGTCTTTTTATTAAGGGAAATTGGCAAATCTACAGGTGTGCAGATTATATTTTCTTTGGAAATTTTATTTCCTGAGCAAATATTTAGACTGGGTGAAATACTTTGACTGTGGAGCTCCCACATCCGAGTAGATCAATAGGAAATCTCTTTTTCATTAGGCCAAACTATAGCTGGTTTCAGTGTCAGTGGCAAGTCTATGTTAATTTACAGTTTCCAGTGGCAGTGGGCTTTTGCAACTCTGGGGTATACCACAGTAGATAGGGCCTGGAAGTCAACTGCCATAACACTAAAAACCATACCCTTTGCATAAATGAAGACATTTTTGTCATCCTCACATCCAAACTCCAGTAGGATCAAATAAACAAGATTGACCTCTTGAGAGGGCTGAATCTTTGGGGTCTTTGAATTGTGCAAAAGTGTCCACTTGATGGAAGGATATATTTCTTGTGCTCAGCTAGATGTGGGTGAAGTAAACTTTTATATAAAAATAAACCTCAATCTTTTTTTGTTCTTAATATGAAGTTAAAAATGTGTTTTCATTATAAACCAAAATATTAGCATGAAATGATATTGTTACATCACAACATTTTTGATAAAGATGTAATTATAATTAGGTTCTTGTATAAAGGTTTTTTATTTAATCAATGACATAATATTTACATGTTTAAAGATATATCATTTTTTCCTATACAATAGGTTATAGTTATTGAAATCACATATTTGATAATGCAAGACAAGTAGGTCTGGGAAATAATCATTCTGTAATACGTGCAGTCTCTTACTGTATGTTATGGAGTCAAAGAGAAAAAGTAATTTATGCTTGTCACCTAATATTTGAAAAGTGCATTTTGTGTCTATAAAATTCAACTGGCCTACTTTTACAATAATGTTCATGTTTTATTTGTAAATAATAATATAAATTTTGAAAATTCTCACTACCATTTTAAAGTACTTTTCTTTACATATAGTTAATTTGACTAATTTATAACTCAATAACTGAAAAGAGAAATTAGAAATGATCTTCACTATACTCTCAGTTTATTATCAGTAATGTTTGAAGTCTAGGAGATAGCTTTATATACTAAGTAAAGGATTAATTTTTCTTAATTTTTTTACTAATTTATGAAGAGCATCTTGGGGCAATTTGGAAGAATTATTAGCATTTTCATATCATTCATTAAATTGTTTTATATTAATTTTCACTCTAGATCATGGAGTGTGTAGAGATGGAGAAAATGATAAATAAATATATATATATATATATATTTTTTTTTTAAGACGGAGTCTCACTCTGTCACCCAGGTGGGAGTGCAATGGTGTGATTTCAGCTCACTGCAATCTCCGCCTCCTGGGTTCAAGCAATTCTCCTGCCTCAGCCTCCCAAGTAGCGGTGACTACAAGCATGTGCCACCATGCCCAGCTACTTCTTTGTATTTTCAGTAGAGACAGGGTTTCACCATGTTAGCCAGGATGGTCTCCATATCCTGACTTCATGGTCCACCCACCTCAGCCTCCCAAAGTGCTGGAATTACAGGTGTGAGCCACTGTGTCCTGCCTGAAATACACATTTTAATATAAACTATGGAGCTTCACTAAAGTATAAGTTTTACTATATATATTATAAGTCACAACACGTTAATGCATTAACACCACAGCAACTATACTGAAAAAAAACAAAAGTGTCAAGGGGGATCTGAATCACTGTATACTTACTTTATTTTAACTAACACAGATGTTTACTTGATAAACAAATTAAAGGTCACAATTTTTGCTTTAAATTGGAAGAAGAAAACTCTTCAAAATTGTTTGGAAACCACTAGAAACCCATTGGTAACAGTTGGGATATATTGATAGAAATAATTAATGTACAAACTTTCATCTATAGATTCATCTAACAAAATTCTGAAATTTTAAATGGTTAAAACCTGAGTTAATTTATGGAAATGCATGAGATAAGAGTCCAATTTCATTTGTTTGCATGCAGATATCCCATTTTCTCAACAACATTTATTGATGACAACATCCTTTCTTCCTTGTGTATTCTTGGCAGCCTTGTTGAAGTTTAGTTAACCACAACTTTGTGGGTTTATTTCTGAGATCTCTATTTTATTTAATTGGCCTATATGCGTGGGTTTATTCCAGGACCATACTGTTTTGATTATTGTAGTTTTGAAATGGATTTTAAATTAGGATGTATGATACCTCCAGCTTTGCTCTTGATTAAAGTTGCTTTGACTATTTAGGAACTTTTTAGAATTGTGTTTTCTATTTTTATAAAAAATGCCATTAGAATTTCGATAGAAATTTCACTGAATCTGTAGATCACTTTGGGTAGTATGGCGATTTTAACAATATTGATTCTTCCAATCCACGAACATAAGATTCCTTTCCATTTATGTGCATCTGCTTTGATCTCTCTCATCAGTATTTTATGGTTTTTAGTTTACAAGTCCTTCACCTCCTTGGTTAATTTTATTTTTTTAATGCCATTGTAAAGGTGATCGTTTTCTTAATTTCCCTTTCACATAGTTTCTTGCCAGTGTATTGTAATGCAAACAATTTTTGTATGTTGATTTTGTTGCCTGCAAATTTACTAAATTTGTTTAGTATTTCTAACAATGTTTTTGGGACTCTTTAGAAATTTATCTTACACAAAACACAAAAATTAACTCAAAATGGATTGAAAGACTTAAACATAAGACTTGAAACTTTAAAACTCCTAGAAGAAAACAGGGAAAAACCTTATTGACATTGGCCTTGGCAAAACTTTATTGGATGTTACACCAAAACCATAGGCAATAAAGCAACAATAGACAAGTAGAATTGCATAAAACCAAAAAGTTCCCCTAAGCAGGGGAAAGAATCAACAATAGAAAAAGGCAACCTAAATAATGGAGTAAAATATTTGCAAACCCATAGTTGAAAAAATGTTAATATCCAAAATATATAATGAACCCCAACAACATAATAGCAAAAAAAAAATCCAATTAAAAGACATAAAAATAGCCTACAGATATATGAATAAAATGCTTGTGATCACTAATCATCAGGGAAATGCCAATCAAAACTACAATGAGATATCACCTTATACCTGCTTTGATAGCATTATATTTTTTAAAAATGATAGAGTGTTGGCAAGGATATAGAGAACAGGAAACATTTGTACACTATTGGTGGGAATGTAAATTGGTGTAGTCACTAGGAAAAAGCATGGAGATTACTCAAAAAATTAAAAATAGACCTACTATGTGATCTAACAATCCCAATTCTCACTATATATCCAAAGGAATTGAAATCAGGATCTTGGAAAGATATTTGTACTTCTATGTTCATTGTGGTATTATTCGCTATAGCCAAGACATGGAGACAATATAAATGTCCATCATTTATGGATGAGTAAATAAAGAAAATATGGTATATTCTTACAATGGAATATTATTCAGCCCTAATAAATAAATAAATCCTGCCATTTGCCACAAAATGGATGATCCCAGAGGCCATTAAGCTGCATTAAATATGCCAGACACACAAGGGCAAATACTATATAATTCCACTTATAACACAAACACAAAATAGTCGAACTCATAGGAGCTGAAAGTAGAATAGTGATTGACAAGGGTTGTGGGGAAGAAGAAACAAGGAGTTATTGGTCAAAGGGTACAGCACTTAAGTTATACAAGATGAATATGTCCTGGAGATGTATTGTACATCATAGCACCCATAGTTACCAATGCTACACCGTATACTTAAAATTTTTCTAAGAGGGTAGATCTTATGTTAAGTGTTCCTATCACAAAAGGTTTTAAAAATACTTAAATAAATACAAGTGGATAAATAAAAGGTCCTGAAAAAAATTTTTGGAGTTGATTAATATATTAATGAAATTGGTTATGGTGAGGGTCACACACATATATACTTATCTCCAAACTCATGAAGCTGTGTATATTACATACATACAGTTTTTTTGAATGTCAATCATACATGAAAAAGAGGTTTCAAAAATGCTGAACTGCTCAGATTGAGTCAGAAAATAGGGGCCCAAACCCCACAAGCCAGGCTTCCCCACTTCCTATGTCAACCTCTTCATTCTTTCCTTGTAATGCAAGGCCTCCAGGGATCAAATTTTGAAAATCCTTGACCTCATGGGCTAGGATATAAGTCACGCTATGTCAGAAAAATGAAGTGAGAGAAAGAATTAAAGACACCATCCCATATAGGTAAGCTTTTCTTTGGAATAATACTGCTCAACTTAATAGAAATTCTTCAAATGCTTCCTTTGGTAAAGATTATACACGAAATTAGTGAGTGAATTTTAAAATAGTTTGCAAAGGGATAGTTTAAAGAAGCATAACCAGGTATCATTGTAGTGGTGAGCCAGAGGTCAAAGTAATTGAAAGTGTAAAATGACACAAAGGATATCTGTTGAATTAAATTATAATTGGAGAGTGATAACATCTTCTTATACATAATATGAATGCAAATACAAATGGAAAAAAAAAGACTTTGAAGATGTCTTTTTCTTTCATTTCTCTCTGGAATTACATGCCTAGCTTCTACATCCTTGCCTTAAGGATTATGTGTATGTCTGGGATTAGTTCCCAGAAATGTTAATATTACTTTATTTTCATCCTCTCAATGATGTGAAAACACAGCTGGGGAATTAAATGCAAATGCAAACATTTTCCTTAGCATAATTCTTTCTACTCTTGTAAAAAACCTCTTGCATCTATTTGTTTTAATGTTGAATACTATTCAACATTTGTCATTAAGTTTTAATTAATTCACAACATGGATCTGATTCAAAATAAAGAGTGAGGTCATCTAAGTCTTTTCAGAATGATTATTTCCAGGTTGTCTTTGGCTATCACATTACTGAATTTCAATTGTTTTAATCCTACTCTACAGATAAATCTCATTGGATGTTCAGCTCACATTTCCTATATCTTCTTTCAGTTCACTTATTTTAGGTGATTTACCCTACCCGTGAGTTTCTAGCACCTTTGAATATTCTGATATATGCAAATTGCAATGATGTATTTCCTTATAATGGCACTGCTGATCTATCTATATGCAGAACTAACCCTGTGGCACTTAACTAGCTATTTCCTTAATCTAGACAATTTCCATTTTAATCATTCTCACAGCTTTTATTCCCTTAAATACATTGAATTATATTCTTAGCCAAACTATTTTTAAATGGCATATCTCATAGGGCATGATTGCTTACCTTTTGAAACTAAATATGCTAAATGTCACTAGAAGGTTCATGGAGGCATGATAATACTTTTGGGCCACTAAGAATGCCACTGAGACTTCTGGGCCTTGAATAACTATTGTTGAAACATGTCTTTATTAAAAGTACTCAGTAAAAGCTATATGTGGTTTTTTATAATGTCACCCTTACATTTATAGGGGACCAGCTACATTTCTTTCTGGAGGATATACAATTTTAAAAGAGCAGAAATCGGCAAGGCCAAGTCATCTAAGGGGCCAGCCAGAAAGTACATTTCTGAAATAAGAATGCATCTTTATAGTTAATGTGCACATTTAAGGCATTTTTTGCCTGCTGAAATGCTACTTGTAAGGAAATGAGGGAATATATGGATATCTTTAAAGAGTTTTAGCTAAAAGTCAGGCTTTATAAATTGATTTGATTAGACACTTTCTCCATCTACTAAAATATTTGCAAAGTTAAAATTATCAAAATCAAAACTTAGACTAATAAGAAATTTGTTGTCAGAGTATGGAGGAATTTTTCATTAACTATAAATGTATTACTCTTGATTAAAAAAAATAAAAAAAAAACCATCAGTGAACAACTTAGACTTTTTATAAAATAGGCAATTGTTTGCTCTCCCACTTTCTGTCCTCAAGGACATCAACAATCTACCCTGAACAGAATATTAGGCAGGGCACAACGTCTTTAGGGCAACCTGAATATTTAGACTTTATTTTCCTTTGCTCTCCATTCATATTTCTATATCCCTTTATGAAAGGTACATTAAAAATGCATTAAGTAGGAATTTGGGGAGAGGAATATTAAATGTGCATTGCATCCTGGGAGATGGAATGTCTTCAGAACTAGAACAATGCCAGCAAACTGAGAAGTATGCTTAAAGCTGTGAAGATCAGTGTGTACACCTACTGATTTGAAAATGGAAACTAACACTATCCAGTGCCATTGCACAGGACTGGTATCTACACAGATGTTTTCATTAAGAAGAGTAAATTGAAGAACGAAACCTAAAAGAAAACAAACCAACACCAGATTTGAGAAAAGGTATTTAATAAGTGGGAAGAGATACCCAAGAAGAAGAAACATACGTTTGAAAATAATTCTACACAAAAAATTTACTGTTTGGGATGCTCAATGAAAGTTAAGTTAATATTAAAACTATTAACTGTTGAAAGCCATAAGAAGCATAAAGTCTTTTTGAAAGAATAAAAGGTAAAATGACGGTACAATAGGATGAGATTAAAATGAATAACGTCTTAGAAAGAAAGGATCACAGAAAAAGCTAAATCGTACTAGTAGATTAAAAACTGTAAGCAAGGCACAGGAATATATTTGATAATACAAAACTCAAATAAATAATGTTCAGAAAAAATGATGAAAATGTTTCTGAATATTTACAAAATCAAAAGAAAATGCAAACAAAGAGAGGTGATAGATAATGATAACACGTGTTAAATATTATTTCTGCTCCTGAGCCAACACCAGAATAATAAAATTAGCATTGTTAGCAATTAATGCAATTATTAATAGCAAAAAAGATCTCCTGGAATTAATAGGCCTATGTACATAGATCAAGAATATGCATCACGTTCTAGTCAAAATAAATGGAAAAGTGACTAAAAAGACATATAACCAAAACATTCACTCATAAATGTACGTGTATATATACAAAATGTTTGTACATGTATATGAAGGAATATATAATATGAAGAAATAAAATTATGAATCATTCTGAAGACTTCTTCTGGACTGCTTTGAAGGATGTGCATACTTTGCCTGTGATGTATGATTTTATATCTTCACATTTCTTTGCTTGTCTTAGTTTGTATGTCTGAACGCAACAGAAAGACAATCACACATACACAATTGTTCAGGAAAGATATCAATCACAAGTCCTAGCTATAAAAGCTTTTTAAAGATGCACCCTTGCTAAATGGCATAAATCAAAATTAAATGCTTAGTCATTTGGGCAAAGGAATATTGAGCATTTTTTAAGTGAGGAAGAAGCATACGATTCAATACAAGACATCTCCACAAGACACTTAATGCAAAAATCAAGATACAAACCCATATACTTCATATGCTCATAATTCATAACTGCTTGTGGTGTGTTTAGAATAACCCTGAAAATTGGCCAGGCGCAGTGGTTCACACCTGTAATCTCAGCACTTTGGGAGTCCAAGGAAGGCAGACTACCAGGTTAAGAGATCGAGGCCAGCCTGACCAACATGGTGAAACACCGTCTCTACTAAAACTGCAAAAATTACCTGGGCGTAGTGGCACATGCCTGTAGTCCCAGCTACTCAGAAGGCTGAAGCAGGAGAATCACTTGCACCGGGCAGGCAGAGGTTGCAGTGAGCTGAGATCGTACCACTGCACTCCAGCCTGTCCATCTTAAAAAATAAAAATAAAAAAAAAGTAACTCTGAAAATGTACTTAAGTGGCTTGGAAGTGGATGCCTCCAGGAAGGTAAATTATGATTTGGGAAAAAGGGTTAAGGGCAAAACTCTTCAATACCATTGACTCTACAAATTCTTCAGTATTATTGATTTTGTACAATGTGCATATAGTTACTAAGTTTTTAAAAATAAATGAAAATCTAGTTTGAGAATATTATAATAACTTGACTGTGCTTAAATACTGTCAATTTTTTAAAATAGTTAAATCCAAATATAGAATTTAAAACATTTACTATATTAAAAGTTACTTGCAAGGGAAAATTGAATATATAAATAAAATATGAAATATATAAAAATATTAGCTACAATTGACAGAAACATATTTTTAAAAAATATATTTTCTTCATAAGCTTCAGTGACAGCAATCATTTTTAGTATTGTCATTCAGTGCATTTGTAAAAATGCAAGTCATAATTTTTGACTAAAAAACATGAAAGAGTTGAAAGAGTCAATTCTTTAACCCTGGGAGTCATCTGCATATTCGAGGAGAAAGACCACCTCAATTATAGAAATAATGATTATGGTTGCTGAGTGCTTTGGGTAACGGTCTAAAAACCTTATATATAAATTCATTTATTTTTCATTACAACATTATGAGGTAGGAGGTATTATTAGGTTGGTGCAAAAGTAATTCCGGTATTTGCTATATTTTTTTTTTTTTAATTATACTTTAAGCTCTAGGGTACATGTGCATAACGTGCAGGTTTGTTACATATGTATACTTGTGCCATGTTGGTGTGCTGCACCCATCAACTC
>NW_012118487.1:26068943-26095368 GCF_000951035.1 Colobus angolensis palliatus | reverse complement strand
CATTTGCTTATCTGTAAAGGATTTTATTTCTCCTTCACTGATGAAACTTAGTTTGGCTGGATATGCAATTCTGGGTTGAAAATTCTTTTCTTTAAGAATGTTGATTATTGGCCCCCACTCTCTTCTGGCTTGTAGAGTTTCTGCCGAGAGATCTGCTGTTAGTCTAATGGGTTTCCCTTTGTGGGTAACCTGACCTTTCTCTCTGGCTGCTCTTAACAGTTTTTCCTTCATTTCAACTTTGATGAATCTGACAATTATGTGTCTTGGAGTTGCTCTTCTGGAGGAGTTTCTTTGTGGCATTCTCTGTATTTCCTGAATTTGAATGTTGGCCTGCCTTACTAGGTTGGGGAAGTTCTCCTGGATGATATCCTGAAGAGTGTTTTCCAACTTGGTTACATTTTCCCCCTCACTTTCAGGAACCCCAATCATGCGCTGGGTATGTAATTCCTCCTTTAGATCTGAGAAGTTTGATGGACTGAAGTCTTCTTCTCTCAACTTGTCAAAGTCATTCTCCGTCCAGCTTCGATCCATTGCTGGCGATGAGCTGCGTTCATTTGGAGGGGGAGATGTGCTCTTATTTTTTGAATTTCCAGTTTTTCTGCCCGACTTTTTCCCCATCTTTGTGGTTTTATCTGCCTTTGGTGTTTGATGATGGTGACGTACTGATGGGGTTTTGGTGTGGGTGTCTTTCTTGTTTGTTAGTTTTCCTTCTAATAGTCAGGACCCTCAGCTGTAGGTCTGTTGGAGATTGCTTGAGGTCCACTCCAGACACTGTTTGCCTGGGTATCAGCAGCAGAGGCTGCAGAAGATAGAATATTGTTGAACAGCGAGTGTACCTGTCTGATTCTTGCTTTGGAAGTTTCGTCTCAGTGTGAGGTGTGGGGTGTCAGTGTGCCCCTAGTGGGGGATGTCTCCCAGTTAGGCTACTCAGGGGTCAGGGACCCACTTGAACAGGCAGTCTGTCTGTTCTCAGATCTCAACCTCCATGTTGGGAGATCCACTGTTCTCTTCAAAGCTGTCAGACAGGGTCATTTGCGTCTGCAGAGGTTTCTGCTGCTTTTTTGTTTGTTTGTTGAGCTGTGCCCTGTCCCCAGAGGTGGAGTCTACAGAGACAGGCAGGCCTCCTTGAGCTGCTGTTGGCTCCACCCAGTTCGAACTTCCCAGTAGCTTTGTTTACCTACTTAAGCCTCAGCAATGGTGGGCACCCCTCCTCCAGCCTGGCTGCTGTCTTGCTGTTAGATCACAGACTGCTGTGCTAGCAATGAGGGAGGCTCAGCGGTCGTGGGACCCTCCTGGCCAGATGTGGGATATAATCTCCTGATGTGCTGTTTGCTAAGACCCTTGGTAAAGCACAGTATTGGAATGGGAGTTACCCAATTTTCCAGGTGTTGTGTGTCTCAGTTCCCTTGGTTAGGAAAAGGGATTCACTTCCCCCTTGCACTTCCCAGGTGAGGCAATGCCTCGCCCTGCTTCAGCTCTCGCTGGATTGTCCCACACTCCCTAGTGAGATGAACCCCGTACCTCAGTTGAAAATGCAGAAATCACCTGTCTTCTGTGTCGCTTGTGCTGGGAGCTGGAGGCTGGAGCTGTTCCTATTCAACCATCTTCACTATTACTTTTAATGATGAAAGGTTTTTGCCATTATTTTTAATGACAAAAACCACAGTTACTTTTTCATCAACCTAATATAAAAATCCCCATATCACCGCTAAAGAAAGAGGAACTCTAATTGGTTAAGGAACTTAACCTGTGGTAAAAAAGCTGGTGAGGAGCAGAATGAAAATGTAAACATAAGCTATCTGGCTCCACAGGGCACTAAGCTATCCTGCTTCTACAATGAATTCAAATCAAAAAACCTTATTATAACAGGAAACGTGTTGATGTGAGGATCTTTGGAAAAAAATTAGGACGGAACTCTTTTTTTTTTCTTTGAGACAGAGTCTCACTCTGTTACCCAGGCTAGAGTGCAGTGGCAAGATCTCGGCTCACTGCTACCTCCACCTCCCGGCTTCAAGCAATTAAGCAATTCTCCTGTGTCAGCCTCCCGAGTAGCTGGGACTACAGGCGCATGCCACCACGCCTGGCTAATTTTTGCATTTTTAGTAGAGATGGGGTTTCATCATATTGGTCAGGCTGATCTGGAACTCCTGACCTCAAGTGATCCACCTGCCTTGGCCTCCCAAAGTGCTGGGATTACAGGCGTGAGCCCCAGTGCCCGGCCCAGATGAAACCCTCAATACCATAAACCTAGTTCTGAAAAAAAGATCACTTGTGCATTATGCACACAAAATTAACTGGAAGAAAATATGAACAGAGGTTTTAACTGTATTTGCATCACATAGGACTATTATGTAAAACACCATTTTGTTACAAAGACTAAAAAGTATAGTAATCCCTTTCACTATATGAAATGTTAAAAGTACATTATTTGAAAACAAATAATTAGCTAACAACTTTACTAACTATATACATACATATATATTTCCTCTGAAAGTGGATAACCTAATAATTTTTCAGATTAAGCTACAGTAATTATTGATTAAGGGATTCTAACCTATCAAGAGTCACTCAATGCTCTAGCAAGATATCACAAAGAGAAAAAAAATATGTAATTTACATTGTCCATTGATAAAGAAAAGCATTAAAATACAATAAAAGTATAATTTCTAAAATTGCATGTGCAAGTATTAGTTTAAAACTTTCAGAAAAATGAGGCATTTTAAAGATAGATTCTGATGGTCAGCAGCAGCATCAGCTGATGATGATGCTGAACTGGGAAAGAAATATATCTCTTTTGTGCTGCATCAAATGTGAAAATTGCAATGACTGAACATTTATCCAGGTGAAGAATCCTGCTGTTGCTTGACCTTATACACATTTTTTGACAACTGACTTCCTTATTTTTATCACTAGACTAAGTTCTTTGAGGTTACGAGTTGCCTTTCATTATTCTTTGTCTGAATATATTCTAAAATGATTTGAATTGTTGTTAGTCCTTCACAAGTAGGGAGCCAAAATGAGAGAGCAAGGACATCATGTGTTAATCTACTCCTAATTTAGATTCAACAAGAATCAGATATATTTCTATATTCCCAGGCAGACAGCTATGATTCTGCTTCAGTAGTTTTAAAAGGGAGGCAAATCATTGAATAGAGTGAAGCTGGTCAATTTGCCAAACACCATTTCACCTTAGTCATTTTACTGAATGTCTAACCTGCAAAATTGCTGAAGAGGCTTCTCAAAGTTTTCATGTATTCCTTGACCAGCTCTAATCCCTGACCCTAACCCTGCATTTTTAGATAATTTGGTGCCATTTTTTCCTAATATAAGCTATATTTTCTACTGTGTTGGAAACATAGGCCTTTATACAATTACACCCCTGCCATTGCACACTTCTGTATAAAATGCCTCTATTTGACCTTAAAGAAAGCAGCAGTAGGAAAGTGGCAACAAATAAAAAGTGTAACTACAAGAGAAGCCTTTCTGGAAAGGTGACTTCTTAGTTTTGCACTAACTAGAACTAGAGAAAGGAGAGGAAAGGGTGTTCAAGAGTGACTTTCTTAAAACCATGGATTCAAACAAAACATGGAGGTTGCAATGAGCCAAGGTCGCAGCATTGCACTCTAGCCCGGGCGACCGAGCTGGATTCTGTCTCAAACAAACAAAAAAACATGGAAAGGTCCAGATGTATTGAATCAAAATTTATGAGGATGGAAAATGTTACAAATAAGAAAGAAAAACAAAGTGATGATCCAAAGGTTAGCAGAATTCAGATGATAAGAACTCTGAGCTTGATTCCCAGAGTCATAGGGATTCATGGAGAGATAAATAAAGAGTAATAACTTAACAGTTTTGAAGTTTAAAAATATCTCCGGGTTAGCAGCTTAAAGAACAGAAATTAAGTTGAGAATTCTTGAAACATAAATATTAACATGGAGCATTTTTAATGATAAAGACAAAAACGCTCAAAATCTAGCCAGCTGGTAAAAATGTAGATGGAAACAGGGGCATTTGGAGTGATATTTAGCTAAGTAGAATTTTACTGTTGATAACCAATTGTAAAAGGTAAGGAGAAAAAGATGTTAAGGGCTGTGCAAAGATTTGGGCCTGGAAAATTGTTGCTTACCTAATAAAGGAACAAAGGAAGTAATGACAGCATGGAGTGATGATAATGTTGATTTATTTTGAGCTAAAATGTTTATAGGATCATTTGAGGGGATATACATGAGGATTCATTTAATCATATATATATATATATGATGACAAAGAAGATAATCAATATTCAGCCCTAATACTGAATACATAACATAGTAATGTACACCAGGCAAAAGTTATTTCCTAGGAAAATTATATAATAAAATTAAAATTTTAGGTGTAATTAAGATGTGACAATGTAATAAAGACTTGGAGAACTTCCCTGCGAGTGAGTAGAATATGAGGGGTATGTGATGGTACATCATGTCCTTTCAGATCTCCCAATGAAAATTTTCAAATTAATAGGTATTATTTTAGAAGTCTTCTTTAACATTGTGAGATGATGAAAGATCCCGCTACCACCTGCAGTTAACGTTACCACTTCTACAACTTATTAATGGCTACCATATGTAGCTACCCTATCACTAATCTGAGAATGGCCTTAAAAGCCCTGAAAATCCATCACAAAAGCAGGGTGCACCCATGATTACTTTTTGGAAGCACTGCAACAGAGGCCAACTTTTCCTGAGGCCAGCTGAGCCTCTTACCTCTCGGTTCTCAACTCAAAGGCCAGCATATGTATTCACTTGTTATTTCCTGTGGTTTTACTTTCAGTAACACTGAAGCCTTGCCACCTCCCCTACAATTCAAGATATCTTTTTAGAGAGTCTGGCCAGAATAACAAATGATTTTTTTTCAATTTACGTTTAAGAAAGTTTCAGAGCATAATCTAGCTCACAACCTCCATTATTAGAACCCCCTCAATAATTCCCATAAAATAAATGTCATACTGTCTTCTTCCCATCAGTTTTTCTGTGAGTTTGGAAGTGTGCAGGACCAAGATGCATAGGCAGATGAGAACATTTTATGATGCTGATCATGTCCAGTTTTAAGCTTTATGGGTTTTTAAACACACACTTCTGAATGATTCTGCCCGCATACCTGACCTTTCTAGCCCAGCAGTCTTAAAAAAGATGGTAATTACCACTTCATCATGTTCAGTGATATATGATTTCTGTCTCCTTTTTATTCTTTTCAGTGGGTTAAAGATTTGGAAGGAAGAACAAAAGTAGATATTTTAAGCAAAAATGATTCTGAATTATGAAAATCTCTTGAAAAATATGAAAGACACGACTTCCCTCAGCTTTGAAATAAAGCAAGCAAAATCTAACCCTTCTGTGTACAACTATTCATTGACTTCCATAAGTGTTTACGATGAAGGTGGACAATAGCAGTCAGCTATGATTAAAACTGAACTCCAAGGAATTTCAGGTACAGGAAGATGGCAAAGATGGAGGGGTGTTTTATGCTTTTCTGTACTTCACAGAGGATTCAAAGAGAAAAATTGCAGCTAGACTCCATCAGTGTACTACATGCCAGGCAATGCTGATCACTACTTCTGTCTATGTGTAAATATAAAGTTGTAGTAATTTATTATTATAAACATATAAGCATATATGCATATTTTTCATGAAAGTATAGGTGATGTCAGCCTAGAATGTTCAAAATAGCATTTACTGGACGTGTGTATGTGTGTGTGTTTTATTCATTTTTTAAAGATGAATGCTTGCATTTCATGATAGTCATATGCATGTCTAAGTTTCTGAGTTTTGTGACTTCAACTCTTCTCTGTGTGTATTTAAGCTTGTTTTCACATTAAATCATATGACAGAAGAGCTTTGAATCAAAGTAATTTTCCTTTGAGGACTGGCGAACATCTAATATTTTGGAAACTCTGGTAATAAACTATAGTATCAAAGAAATTACAAATATGAGTTGTTTTGATCCACTGTTCAGTTATACAGTACTCTCCTGAACCCATTTACAACAAATATGAAATAGAAAGTATTATTATTTAATCAAAAATATTTTATATAAGAAGGTATTTCCTATTTTATTTGTCTTTTATTTTATTTAATATAGAATTATTTATTTAAAATTATTTTTAATTTTATTTGTTTACTATATACTTTAAATAATGCTGCATAAAAATGCATTGAACATATCAAGATTTTCCTGCAATGGTGTCTACAGTAAATGGCCTCTACTCTTCATATGAAAAGCTAGTACAGAACATCAGAACATTCGCTGCTGTTGGAATCTCTGTTCAACTGCTGACTTTTCACTTCCCTTCTTAGCCAGATTCTCACAAATCTAGTCCTTTCTCTGAAATGATACAGTGCCCATTACCCAGAATGCAGATTCTACTGACCATATAGTTTGATTCAACACTAATCTGCATGTCCTTGCTTGCAGCTGAATATTTAAAGCATAGAGATTTGAAAGTAGTTTAGATTTACAGATGAACATTGGAACACGAATTATCTCATGCATGCTAAGTGGAAATTGTTAATAAAGACACTAATATTCTTTTATCAAAAGAGTATAAGTTGAGAATTCATTGGGATGTATCTATTCCCAAAACAAACAAAAACAGATTGATAGTGCCCATGTAAAGGCAATAAATATAAATCTATACATTAATATTTAAGACTATGTATTTTTTGTTGTAGATCTTTAAAACACTTATAGCTACCAGTCACTATCAAATGAGGTTTTCTGTTTATTTTTAATCAGTATACTTATTTTGCACCTTTAGGTTGCAAAAGTGATGTAGGCTAAACTGCACATGTTTAAAGGCATGAGTTGATGCATGTTGGTGTGTATACATATCTATGAAACGTCACACACTCGAGATGATGAATCTGTCACACCAAAGCTTTTTGTGCCCCTAGGTATCCTTTCCTTGCACTATTTATCCCCAACCTCACACCCTCCCAGACAAACACTGATATGGTTTGGCTCTGTGTCTCCACCCAAATCTCATCTTGAATTGTAATCCCCACGTGTTGGGCTAGGGGCCTGATGGGAAGTGATTGGATCCTGGGGGAAGGTTTCCGCCTGCTGTTCTCATGATAGTGGGTGAGTTCTCACGAGATCTGATGGTTTAGAAGTGTGTGGCAACTCCCCCTTTACTCTCTCCTGCTCTGCCATGGTAAGATGTACTAGCTTCCCTTCACCTTTATTATGATTGTAAGTTTCCTGAGGCTTCCTAGCTATGCTTCCTGTACAGCCTGCAGAACTATAAGTCAATTAAAACCTCTTTTCTTCATAAATTACCCAGTCTCAGGTAGTTCTTTACAGCACTATGAGAATAGATTAATGAAAACACTGACTCTTTCTCAATTACTA
The DNA here is from genome assembly GCF_000951035.1 of Colobus angolensis palliatus. NCBI lineage: Eukaryota > Metazoa > Chordata > Mammalia > Primates > Cercopithecidae > Colobus > Colobus angolensis. Next base: position 26,087,982 of record NW_012118487.1, on the reverse strand, counting down.
TAGTTTATTTTGCATTTTAAAATAATTTTTATGAATAGAATCTAGTATGTGCTAATTTTTGTCTGGCCTCTTTTACTCAGTGTAATAATTTTGATTAATCCATTTTTTTTGTGTGCATCGGTAGTTGGTTCCTTTTTATTAGTGGCATTTTGTTGTAAAGATATACCACAATTTGTTTATCCATTTAACATCTGGGAAACATTTGAGCTATTTCCAGTTTTTGAGTAAAACAAATAAAACTGCTAAAAACACTTGTTTTGTGTGATATTTACTTTCATTTTTCATCTTCATTTTTCTTTCATTATCCTAGGAGTGGATTGGCTGTGTCATGGGGCAGTTCTATACTGAACTTTTGAGAAACTGTTTTCCAAAGCAGTTATTCCATTTTACACCCTTCACCAGTACATAATAATTTCAGTTGCTTCATATCTTTGCCAACAAAAGGCATAGCCAATATGTAATTTAGCAGGACTGTATAGTTCATTGTGGTTTTAATTTTCAATTATTTAATACATAGAGGTGTTGAGAATTTTGTTATATGCACATTTTTTATAAATACCTTATTTATAAAAATTTTAATTTTTTGCTCACTTCTAAAATTAAGTGTTTTTGTTCCCCTGTTATTGGGTGAAAGAATTCTTTATTCTTTTTTAAATAATGCCTTTTGTTAGATACATGGTTTGAAAATGTGCCCTCATTCTATGAGGGACCTTTTCACTTTTATAATGATGCTTTTCAATAAACAAGTTTTAATTTTGATAAAATACATTTGAACAATTTTGTTGTCTATAGTTGGTAATTTTTATATACAATTAAGAAAGTTTAGCCAAAACAAGGCAAGCAAAATTGTATTCTATGTTTTCTTTGAAAAGTTTGATTGTTTTAGTTCTTGAATTTAGTTTTATAATTTCCTTCGAGTTACTTTTAGTTTATGATGTGAAGTAAGGATTAAAGTGTGTTTGTTTATTTTGTCTATGCATAGTCATTTTGTTCTAGTATCAGTTGTTGAAAAGACGGCTCCCTCCTCATTATATGGCCTTCACACTTTTGTCAAAATCAACTGACCTTATTTTTTTTTAATGACTTTTTAGTCTCTTCTATTATTCTATATGTCTATCTTCATGTACATACCACACTGTTTTTATTACTGCAGTTTTGTAATGTTTTAAAATTAGATATTAATTCTTCAGCTTTTCTTTTTTTAAAAAATAGCTTTGGCTACTTTATATACTCTTTATTTCCATGTAATTTTATAGTCAGAGCATTGGTTTTTGCTGAAAAGCTTCCTGGGGTTTTATTCAAAATTGTATCTATCCATATATTATTTTTTGTAGAATTGATATCTGAATAATATTGAGTCTTCTGTTTCTTGAACATGATTTACTTCTCCATTTATTTCTTCCTTAATTTCTCTCATAAATATTGGCCTTTGTATTGCACTGGTTTTACCCATCATTGGTCAGATTTGTCCTAACATAGTTTATATTTTTGTTGCTGTTGTGAACATCTTTTGTGCTCTTGTTGGTGCTTTAAAAAATTTTAACTTCCAGTTGTTTGTTGACAGTTTGTAGAAATTAATTGATGTTTGTATTGACATTATATTCTGTGCTCTTGCAGAACTTATAATTCCTAGTAGCTTTTTATTTTGCTTTTCCTTTGTAGATTTGTTGGGATGAGAGTGTTATTTTCAAATAAAAACATTTTTGCTTAATTTTGAATCCGTATGCTTTTCATGTCCCTTTTCATTGCCTTCTTATTGCACTATTAAACTTTTTGTACTGTAGAACTTTTTGTAGTTCTAAATACACATGGTGAGAGCAGATGCTTACTTCTCAGTCATTGAAAGAAAGTATCGAGTTTGTCAACTTCAAGTATAACGATTTCTAAAGTCTTGCTTTGATGTCTTTTAACAAGTTAAGAAGTTTCCTCCTTTATTAAGTTTGCTGACATTTTATATCAGTAATGAACGTTGACATATTAAAATTATTTTTATATTCATTACTTTAGTACAACTATAAAATATTTTGTGGTATTTACTTACTTTAATAAAAACTTATTAAAATATTTGATTATATTTTCTGGTATATAAACTTGGTACATCCTTTTGAAATGTAGGGTGTTGTAGGAGTTATCTAGTCTAAACCATATACTTAGAGATTAGGATTGTGATTTCCAGTTTGTTTAAATGACTGTCTCTAGGTCACTCAAAATTAAAAAGTAGATATACAGAATTTTCTTCTTTCTTCATTTCCTCCTTTCATTAAAATACATGAATAATAGTTTTGAATTACATATTTAATCTGTTTACTAAGTTACATTTCATATTCAATGGTAAAGTATGAAAAGATCTTTGAGAAGTAAATAATGCTAATACAAAAGCATTTTAATAGGTGGGAAATCATTTTTGTTTTAAACACACAGCACATGAGCACTTTCATAAATGTTCATTTTGTGAGTATTAATGGGATTTCTAAATCAAAAAGTAAGTAAAATTTAAATGCCAAAAATGTAGCTCCAAGTACTTAAAGTTCCTTTAAAAATGGAAATAAAATATTTTCAAAGCAGTTGTAGTTTATATAATTTATAATTGAGACATGTAAAACATACACTAAATTGAAGCCATATTGTAGTATCAAAGTAAAGGATGAGCTTAGTGGCCAGACAGCTGTAAACAAGTTTCACTGGCTGACACTAATGCCTTCTGAAGTCTTGGACAACATGTCTCTTATCTCTGGGACTTAATTTTTTGAAAATATTTTAATAGAGATGTCAATGTAAGTGATGTTTTGGTTCAAAATTTTTGGAATCTCTGATTAGACAGCTTAAGAATATACATTAATGTGTACCTCAAATCAATGTGGTTGTTTTATTACCCATAAGCTAAATTCCTTTTGATCCTTTGAGTCTAAATGGGACAATATAAACACAAAACAAAAACAGAAACACTTCAACGAACTATTTCCCCTGCTGTCACACCACAACAATCAACACAAGAGACCTTCGTGGCCAATGTCTACCGGCTTTTCCCCATACACCAAGAGAGCAAGCAACTCTGTGAACTCCAGTCAGGTATCCTCCAACTCAATTGATTTCTGACACTTCCTACCTGGAGACAGTGGCAGAGCTCACAGGGTGAAGGCTCATTCCCCAACACCGGCCCCCCACTTTCCAATGCCAATCATAAGCTCCACTTTGGTTTACCTGGGCTTCTAACCTACGGGCTATAAATCCGGGTTCCCATAACCTTCTTCTAGATTCAATTAATTTGCTAGAACAGCTCACATAGCTCAGGGAAAAACTTATTTAAGGCTTATCTGTTTATTATAGAGGATATCACAAAGTATGCAGATGAAGAGATGCATAGGATGAGGTATGGGGAAGGCGCGAGAAGCTTCTATGCCTTCCCAAGCACACCACTCCCCAGGAACATTCAGTGTCTGACTATCCATGAGCTCCCTGACCCTGTGCCTTTGAGTGTTTATGAAGACTTCATTATTGAGGCATGATTAATTAAACGTTGACCATTGGTGATCAAATTGAGCTTTAGCCCCTCTTCTCCTCCCCAGAGGCTTTTCCTTGACAGGTAGTCTATTAAATTAAACCTAGATAAATGAAGCTAAACACATAATTTTAAAAACCAGGAGGTTATCCTGTTTTCCATTATCATCTGATTCTTCTGGGATCAGTTAGCTAAGGTCTTATTGGATCACTTAATGCCAGACATGTTTTAATTAAGAAAATTTTACATTTTATTCAGAATTTATCATTCATATAGTATAAATACTTTCATTTGTTATTAATGCACATATAACTTCAGTAAAAAAATCAGAAGATATTTTTAAACTACTGGTTTATGAACACTTAAGAGATTGTAGTTTGTTTGTGCTTACCTTTAACTAAATGTAGACTCCCCAGGATACTTTGCAATGAAGTGAGATTTATGTGGTATTATATATTGATTCTTATAAAGAGTGCAGATTATAAATCTTATTTTTTTCCTTAAAACTACTTTATTTTTGAATAGAATAGATTAATCAAAACAGCTTTGTAAAAAAAGATAGAAAGAAAGAAAAAGGAAGAGAAAAAAGAGAAGAGAAGAAAATCAGTGTAAACTGAGAGAGAAAACTGTTTATGGGCTGTTCTATTTTCATGTTCAGGAATCATAGAGGTCAAACTTCTACATTCTCTCAGTAAGCTTATTAGATGAATATGTGTGACTTTATTTATGGGCTGTTCTATTTTCATGTTCAGGAATCATAGAGGTCAAACTTCTACATTCTCTCAGTAAGCTTATTAGATGAGTATGTGTGACTTTATTTATGAAATTTAACATATTTTAAAGTTCAAAACTGAATCCTATCCCAGTATTTGTAACTGCACATTTGATTACAGAATGTTATTTTCTTAATTACCAAAATGAATGTTTAATGCTATATGACTCTTTAAAAGATAGCTTACTGTGTCTTCTAGCTTATTGTTTTATTTCCATTTTATATTAATAAAAACACACATTATTAAGTTTTCTTGCTTAAGAAACATAGTATTATTACATAAATTTACTCTAAATTTGAATTTAGAGTAATAAAATGAAGCTCCCAAAACAGCTATTTAGTGAAGTAAATCTACCATTTAAAAAGCAGTTTTGACTCTATTAATGCTGTCTAATACATTTTGCACTACATAAAATACAAATATTTTATTGCCTTTCTAAACCTTGTAGATGATATTTTAGTATTGCATAATCAAATGTAACTGAAAAAGTTACTTCACATTGCCATCCAGGAGTAAACAGAAAGAATAATAATCATGCAAATTAATTTTCCATTTTTCTCTAGTATGTAGCTTGGGAACTGTCATTATGAGAGCTCCTTTAATATTTCTAGAGAGCCAGGTGAGGGGGCTGCATAATCTGAAGAGGGATAATATGAAAATCTGTCCTGCAGACTAGAGGCAGTTAAAAACAGATTCCTCTATGTGGGGTTAAATTGTACTTGCAGGAGATGTCTGTGGATATGTGATTCTGTATGTCTATCTAGGGTGTGTGGGTGTGTGTTGAATTAAACTGCTACTCCTGGAAATTATAAATAATAAAGAATCATATCTGTACCTCAAATTAATGAGCAATACTATAAGTAACTTGGATTTGCAATGTCCATATTTACCCTAGATGATATTTGAAATGTAGATTGCCACATGTTGAGTGAGGGTTAACAAAACGGATCTCAGAAGAATGAGGAAACTTCCCAGAGAGACATCAGTTAGAAAACAGGAAAAGCAAGGAAGGGTAATGATAAGGGAAAGCCATGGAAGAATCTACTCTGGGTACTTTAGCTTTGGTTTATGAGAAATGCCAAATTTAAAGTTCAGATTTTTGCTTTTTCTATTCCAGTGCATAGTTCTCTTTAGTAAACCTAACCCTTTATCAATATCTGATATGCCCATAAAGCAGGGTGGTTTAGTTTTACGGAAAATGAGGAAAATGGAGAGGAAAGGGAAATAAAACCTGGCCCACAATCATTGTGGTCTTGTACTGAGGAATGTACATGCAATTGTAATGATGAGCTGAAAAGGAAATTTGATACTATAAAATAAATCAGAAATAGTAGGAAGGATCACATAATGTGGGGAAGAAGATCACATAGTTGACCTTCTTTAGATCAACTATGCTACTTTATAACTTTATTGTGCAACAATAACGTGCATTTCAATATATATATATATATATCTTAATTCACAACATTTTAATGCCCATTTCTCACCAGTTGAGCACAGATATGAAGTAGCTCTCATTCATTATTTTTGACGTATTTCATATTAAATTAAGAGTGAAAGGAAAATTAACAGTCAAATACAATTTAACCACAAATAAGCAAAACCTATGTATGTAAATCATTTCCAAACTGAGAAACACCGTTAACCTTTAGTTCCTTATGTTGGATAACTTCCACTGTTGACCTCATTTATTGTGTAGATTTTAGAGATAAAGAAAAAAAAAAGGTTAGGGGAGCAGTTTTCAGACCTTACTGAATCAACTACTTTATAGTAAGATTTATAACTTAAATTTTTTAAATGGTCAAATATGTATTTCAATGTAAGCATTCTTACACATTTTGAGAATGCTTTTCAGAGTTTTAGGGCTTTTGAAGATAGAATGAGCAGGATGATCATATAAATAAAGACCATGAATAAAAATGGGGACGTCCATCTGTTATTGTTTTTTTCTGAGTGATTATATATACAATAACTTAAAGAGGATGACTATTATCTAATAATTATGTTGCACATTTTCTCTTCTTGCACTGAGTAGGAATGTATCTTCTTTTATGATTAATAAACTACATTTTCTGTGCAACACTTAATTTTCTTCAGTGTCAATTTTACATAAAGAAAATAAAATGGAGATGGCTCATTAAACCAAGTTTTTGTGCTCAGAAGTAGCCATTAACCTATAAATAATCCTAACAATGCATCATCTTATGGTGCTGGCTTAAGAAGCCTGCAAAGCCTTTACAATATATATGATTTAGCTCAATAATTGCAAAATAATTGCTCATTCTATAATTAGTAATAATTTTTCTCAATGACAAAGTAAGAAGGTCAAGAACGGTTATAGAGCAAGGATGTTCATTCATTCTTCCAGATAAAACATTCAAAAAAAGCAACTGAAAAAATGCATTATATAAATAAGAGCAAAATAAAAATCAGAAAAGCTGGCATTGAAAATGACCCAGACACCAGGAGAATTAATATAATAAACTGTGATCAAATTGTAGCTTGAATTATGTCAAAGCTTTTTGAAATAAATAAAGATATAATGGGGACACCTATTTGAAAGGTAACCACATTAATCGGTGTTGATGAAACTCAAATAATAAGGCTTCACATACTTGGAAAATTGCATGGGAAATCAAAACTGTTTGGCCTAACAAAATATTAAACTACAAAATAAATCTTTATTTATTCACATTTTTTGATAATACTTAAAAGCATTTTCATTGTTTCTTCTGGCTATTCTCACATATTTACATATTTTGGTTAAATCACTTGCTCAATTTCTTAATTATACTGATTGCAATCAAGCTCTTTTTTAAGTGTTCTATTATTTCTAAAATTTACAAAGAAAAATATTCTTGTCCAATTTTTTATAAGACAGTATTTGTAAAGGAAAACTCCAACAATTGTTTCATCTTATTTTTGTACACACAATTCCTGTTTCAATTATTAAAAATGTTTGATGTGACTACTTGTGTTACGTGTTTAACACATTCCTCCCCAAATTCATATGTTGACATTCTAATCTCCAGTATGTTAGAACGTGACCTTATTTAAAACTGTGTTGTTGCAGAAGTAATTAGTTAAGACGAAGTCATTAAGGTGCACCTAAATTCAGTATGACTGATTTCCTTATAAAAAGGGGGAATTTGGACACAAACTTGCCACACATATCAGGAGAATGCCATGTGGACATGAAGATAGTAACCTACAAGTCAAAGAGAGATGCCTGGAACAGATCCTTCACTTACGCCTCAGAAGAAACCCACCTTTATTTTGAATTTCTAGCCAGCCAGTCTGTGATAGAAGCCTGCAAAGACTTTACAATATATATGATTTAGCTCAATAATTGCAAAATAATTGCTCATCCTATAATTAGTAATAATTTCTCTCAATGACAAAGTAAGAAGGTCAAGAACGGTTATAGAGCCGTTATAGTGCCGGTTATAGTGCCATTGTTATGGCACAACCCTAGCAAATTAATGCAATTTGCTTGCATCCCTTTATCACTAAAACGTTCCACAAATTTAGAATATTTGTAGAACTGCATATTTTCTTTTTTTTTTTCTTTTTTTCTTTTTTTTTTTTTTTTGAGATGGAGTCTCGCTCTGTCACCCAGGCTGGAGTGCAGTGGCCGGATCTCAGCTCACTGCAAGCTCCGCCTCCCGGGTTCACGTCATTCTCCTGCCTCAGCCTCCCGAGTAGCTGGGTCTATAGGCACCCGCCACCACGCCCAGCTAGTTTTTTGTATTTTTTAGTAGAGACAGGGTTTCACCGTATTAGCCAGGATGGTCTCGATCTCCTGATCTCGTGATCCACCCGTCTTGGCCTCCCACAGTGCTGGGATTACAGGCTTGAGCCACCGCGCCCGGGCAGAACTGCATATTTTCTACACACTGAATCAAATATTTGGACAAAGCTGTCTTATATGGGGACTACTTGTATACAGCAGAGGGCAAAAACTGAGGACTCCTTGGTGCCCAACGTGATTCTAGGAACACACCAGGATGAGAACCCAAAGACAAAGGTAAACGCCCTAGTAAGATGTCCAGTGAAATGTGAAAGGAGGGGAGGAACGGCAGTAGAATGAAATATGTAAAAGTTATCTCTGTTTTGTGGTATCTAGCAAGTTTAAAACATGAGTAGCCAGATGAATACACTTGTTTTTAAAATTGGGCATAATTGGACTCCATGGAAGTAAAAAAAAAAAAAAAAACTGTTGAGATAATATCTGGTTTCTTTTGCAGACTATTCTAAAACTTAAAGCATCCTTATATTTAAGTCCAAAAGGTAATTTGAGGATAAATAATCCCAGATAGTAATTAATGTGTTCAAAATAGGACAGTACCACTTTATTTTATTTATTTATTTATTTATTTGTTTGTTTATTTATTGAGATGGATTTTCGCTCTTGTTGCCCAGGCTGGAGTGCAATGGCGCAATCTCAGCTCACGGCAACCTCTGGCTCCCGGGTTCAAGCTATTTTCCTGCCTCAGCCTTCCAAGTAGCTGGGATTAGACTTGTGCCACCGTGCCCATCTTATTTTTGTATTATTAGTAGAGACGGGGTTTCACCGTGTTGGCCAGGCTGGTCTTAAACTTCTTACCTCAAGTGATTCACCCACCTCAGCCTCCCAAAGTGCTGGGATTACAGGTGTGAGCCAATACGCCTGGCCTAAAATACTGTATTGCTTTTAGTATTTGACTGACAATATTCTAATTGCTTGTGGAGGTTTAAGAATAATTTTTATATACTACCTAATTTGAGTAGTATATTTTTATGAGATGAATATATCTGACCCTATTTCAACCCCCATGTTATAAAAGAAAAAAAAAAAAACATGATTCTTCAAGAACTAAACGCTTCAAAGAAAGAACAGTGAGAAGCATAGTCGAGACAAAAATGTATCTCTTGCTTTGAATTTCCATGTTATTTATACTATATCACATTGTATTGACACATGGTAAAGCTATGGCTGTGCAATAATTTTCATAAATATTGAATGAACATTGTTTTATACTTATAAATTTGACATAATTTTGGAATTCAGTGATTATTTTTTCATTCATAAAATATGTATTTAGATCATATTGTGTACTCAAATACCATATGTCTTAGTCCGTTGGGTTGTGGTAACAACACACCATAAATGGGGAAGCTTATAAACAACAGAAATTTATTCCCCAAAGCTCTGGAGGCTGCAAATTCCAAGATCAAGGTCCTGACATACTCAACATGGGGTGAGGGCCCACTTCCTGATTCATAGATGCTCCTTCTCAATGTCTTCTCACATGATGACAGAGCCAAAGCAGCTCTCTGGGACTTCCTTAATAAGGACACTAATCCCATTCATGAGGGTTCTGCCCACATGATCTAATCACCTTCCAAAAGACCTGTCTCCTATTGTCATCACACTGATGATCAAGTTTCAATATATGAATCTGGCGGAGACAAACGCATTCAGACCATAGCAGTGTGGTAGGAAGAATAATGACCCCCACCAAAAGATGTCCACAGAATCTTTGTAAACAGCAGTTACAGAGCAAAGGGGAATTAAACTTACCAGATAGAATTAAGACAGCTAATTAACTGACCTTCAGATGGAGAGATTATTCTGGATTATTTAGGTGGGTCAAATGTAATCATAAGTGTCCTTATAAGGGAAAGAGGGCAGCAGAAGGAAGAGAACCAGAAAGATAGTGGTTTTAGGAAGATTTGGCACAATGTTACTGGTTTTAAAGGTAGAGGGTTGAGCCAAGTCATTCTGTGGTGGCCTCCAGAAGCTGAATGCAGCCCTGATACTGACTCCTTGATTTTTTTAATCTTATTTCTGACCTAAAGGCCTCTAAGTTAATAACTTAGTGTTGTTTTAAGCCAAGGTAGAAATTTATTATGAAAGTAACTGAGAGTGAATACAGATTGCATTCCAGATCTAAGGAATCCTCCAACCTAATGAAGAATACAGCAAAATACACAGGAAATTACAAAAGACTGTGGTAAGTGATAGAGTGGAGAAGTATGATCTGTTTTTTTTTTTTTTTTTTTTTTTGGAGATGGAGTCTCACTCTGTCACCCAGGCTGGAATGTGGTGGTACAATCTTGGCTCACTGCACCTCCGCCTCCCAGGTTTAAGCAATTCTCCTGCCTCAGCCTCCTAAGTAGCTGGGACTGCAGGCACACGCTGCCACACCCGGCTAATTTTTTGTATTTTAGTAGAGATGGGGTTTCACCATGTTGCCCAAGAAGTATGATTTTTTAATAAGAATATCTAGACAAGTCCATTAAACGCAGCCTAGAGACTGAAAAGGAAGTGAAATCAGAAGGAAGAATGTGTCTTATGGAAAGTATGAGTTAGTGTTACGACTTAAGGTGAGTAAACAGCTGGTAAAAAGATCAAAAAGCAAGAAGGAATCTGGCATTTTTGGATAATACTTTGGTATGGCAAGCCTGTAGTTTGTGAGTAAAAAAAAAATGCAAACAAAATAACTGAGGAAATAAACTACTATTTATTTGAGAGACAAACTTGTTAAGGAGGGTCCACTTAATATCCTGAGGGGACTGAAGGACCATTAAAATGATTTCAGGTTGAGCTTTACATTTTAGGAAGGATATTCTTGCTGCCCTGTAAAGGGACTGGATTAAGAGTCAACAACAATGAATGTAGTGGGATCATGTACAAAGCTGCATTATTAACTAGAAATGATGCTGGGCTGAACTATGAAGAATCATATTGAGGACAGAGAGAGAGCACCAGTTTTTAAATTCTTAAGGGGAAAGATTCAGGATGTACTTTTCATTCCTCCAGAAATGAAGTCAAGGGAGAGAATTTTTAAAATTTTATTAGTGCTGTAACAACTGGGTATAAATAGGGTAATGTAATGCTCTCAGTTAGAAACACAGAAATATGAGTAGTCTTTGAAATGTGGTAAACAGTGAGTTTAGGTTTGAACAAATGGCAGTGAAGCGCCAGAATAGAATCCACATGAGAGTGTCCAGTGGGCCAAGGATGGGTTGAAGAGACTGGCCGATGAGTATGATAAGTTTCAAAACTTTTCAACATGAAAAATTATGCAGTTGTATTTACCATCATATTTTAGCTGAAACCTATTTCAAATATCCTAAAATATCCTAGTGGTGGTTTTGCAGTAATAGAAAAAATAAAAATAAAAGTCAGTGGCCATCTTCTTTGGTAAATGACCAAAAAGTATATTCAAATAATATATTAATATATCTTTAAGTATATAAAATGAAGATATTTGTGTATCTTTGAAAAAAATCTGTCTAAGTACCTTGCCAATTTTTATATTAATCTGTTATTATGTAGATGATTTGCAGTGTCCTACCATTCCTTGGGTGGTCTTTTCACTCTGTTGGTAGTGTTCTTTGATGCATGAAAGTTTTTAATTTTGATGAAGTCTAATATATTTATATTTTCTTTTGTTACCTGTGTTTTTGTTGTTATAGCCCATAAAACATTACCAAAGACAATGTTATGAAGAGTTACTCCTATGTTTTCTTCTGAGTTTTATAGATTCAGCTCTTAGTTTTTGGTCATTGATGTATTTTTAAGGGTTTTGTTTTTGGTTCTAGGGGCAAATGGATATTCAGTTTTCCCAGCACTAGTTGTTGAAAAGACTGTTATTTCTCCATTGAATGGTTTTGGGACTCTTGTTGAAAATTATTAGACAATGTGTAGGAAGTTTTATTTCTTGAATTTATTTTATCTTCTATTCCATTCCATTGGTCTACATGTGTTTTAGTGCCAGTACCATACTGTTTTGATTTCAGTGGCTTTGTACTAAGCTTTAAAATAAGAAAGAATGAGATCCCCTCCACCTTTGTTTTTCTTATATCAAGATTGTTTTGGCTATGTAGGAGTCCATGCAATTCCATATGAACTTTATTTTTTTCCCCTATTTCTGAAAAAATGCTATTAGAGTATTGATAGGGATTGCATTTAATCTGTAGATTATGTTGAATAGTATTGTCATTTTAAAATATTAAGTCTTGCAGATATATTTTAAATCTGCCACATTTGCAGCTTCTTTCTCCGTAAAATGCTTACAAATAAAAAAATGGCGTATATCAGAGATGCTTACAAATTTAAAAATAATATAAATATACTTTGGTCATAAAATTATATATACACAGATCATTTTAAGCTAAGACATGAGTATAATAAGCTTCACAAGTTTTCAACAGGAAGAATTATGCAGTTGCATCTGCGATCGTGTTTTAGCTGAAACCTATTTTAAACAAAATGTAGCAGAATTTTTAGATTCAAATATGCTTGCACTCTTCCTTCTAGTAGAATTCAATATGTGAGTTTACTTGCTAGATTGCTGACAAGTTCAGAAACATTTAATCAGTTATGCTCAACCAGTTGCAAATTCTAACACTATTACAAGAACATGAACAATACAAGGTGATTTTTTTTTTTAATCATCCTGTTTTTTTCAAAGATAGATCCTTTGTGCACACTACAAGCAAGAATACTGAACGTATGTACGGTCAGGGATGCATAAGGAATGAACATATCACTATGACGACTTTTTTGGACAGTAACATTCTCTGAGGCTCCCATCCAGCTAACTTAAAAAATCTATCTGCACCACAAATTTATGAATATGATTTAATTATGCATTCAACTCTTATACATAGATTTCAAGGCCCAATGAACTGGTAAAGCCAAAGCTGAGATGAGTCGTACCATCCCAACATTGTTATAATGTTGAATTATATTTTCTATAACTTACTGTAAGATGGCTTAGCACCAATAGTGGTATACATCTTTCCCTAACTTTATGTCTATATACTTAACGAAGGTGTGGCAAATGAGAAAGACAAGCCTTACACCTAATTCTACCATATATAAATATTCATATAATACCACCTGGCAGCAGAAGCAGTTTCTGTTGGGGATGTGACAAGGAATTCATCCACTGCTAACTATCTATAGTCTCTAATAGTCACTAAAAGGAACTTAATGGCTCTTAATGACCAAATTGGCATAGATCAGTTCTCAACACGCTGAAATCATGTCTCAGCTAAAGTCAGAGGAAAAGCCTGAAAAATAGCTCAGAAAACTTTTTTTTGGTTCAAACTAACACTTTTAGAATTATATTATCATGCAAATGTGAAGACACTTTCTTAACTAATATTTTGTTTCTGTGGTGACAGTTACATAATATAGAACCAAAGTTTAATGCTTTCAGGTGTTAGTTTTTCAGTGTCTGTCTATGCATTGAAAAATGGTAAAAGGCCATGTAATACAAATTGTAAAATGAGTTTTAGGGATAGGTAATCTCAGATCAATTTATTTTGCTTTATTGGATCCAGAAGCAAAAGTGAATAGTTTCTGGAGGAAAAAAAAAGAAATACTTTCCTAAAAAGGCAAACAAACAAAAAAGAAAAACAACAACAACAAAAACGACAATAACAAAAAACAGTGACAATATAGCCTGGCTTTGGGGAAATAATCTTGATTGAAGCTAATAAATTCCACTATCTCCATAAACTATAAAAAATGCCTTTAAAAATTCTAATATTTCAGCAAGTAATAACTTGATGAGTACAGTTTGAAATCAACATTTAAAAATATTCATACATCCCAAAGGATTAGAAAGCACAGATGAAAGAAGCAGTGTGATCTCATATGAATACCTTTTACTGGCATTTTTTATTTTGAACATCTGTAACTATATAGAAAAATGTGCCACTTTCTTAGATATAAATACCAGAAACACAGTGCTAATACAAAATCTTTTTCTAACATCGTATTAGGATAAATTTGTTTAGTATGGGGTGATAAAAACAGTGCAATATATAGGCAGTGGTGTATATAGCATTTTCACCTGTTGTTTAAACATATTTAAAAGGTGTTAAAATATTTAATTACACTTTTTTAGTTGAGTGTAAAATGTCTACAAAGGGCAGGAAAAGGATCTACACTTTTAATGGTACTCCACAAAAATTATATTCTTTCTAAAAGAAATGTGTCAAACTATAAGTAAAAAAGAAAACAAACTCACTCATTGTAGCAATAATATAAATTCCTGATTTCAGAAGTGTTATCACTTTATATATCCTAGCAAAGATGTAATCATAAAAACATGTTGAGCTGTCACCTATGTCATTTTCAGAATGCTAATACAGATAGTTCTTATAAAATGTGATTATAATAAAATGAATTATGGTCAATGGAAATATGAGTTGTACAGACACCATTAAACATGACTAGAGGCTCGAATATTTGGTTTGCTCAACCAACTTTGATATTCTTTTAATCTAAGTTTTTCATCAGTAAAAAAAAGTTAAATTTTAACTTTAAAACCTTTGATGAGTTCAATATTTTATCCTTGAGTAGCTCAGAAAATTTTTAACAAACTCATCAGAAATTATTTTATTTACCAAAATCCATCCCATCACATATATAAATTATTTCTACTATAATACATTGTTAAATAAAATTTCTGAAGATAGTATGAATTTATTTTTTAATTTGAGGTTGGAAGTTGTCACCAATTTATTTAGGTGCTTTCTCAAAAGTCACAACAAACTCGTTGACAGGATTATTTCAAACTTTGAATTTGCTTTGGATTGCACAATGTAAATATTCTAAGAATCTTTTCTAGAAATTGTTAGCCTTACCCATCACCAATTTTGTTGAGTCTTTTCTCCAAAATATTCCTTAAATCCATAACTTCTGATTTACCCAAATGCCCTTGTTCAATCCCTCAAAATTTATCACTTAGAGAATTGCAGCCTGAGTCAGTAGTGCCCTGGTGAATGTTTGCAAGCCAGCTCTCTAAGCTGTGGTGGTACTGTGTCGGGGTAAGGGACATGATTGTAGCATTTGACAATATCTGTGCTGTGAAGTTTCCCACCATGGGCCAATTTCAGGTTACCAATGTGACATCAACATGATAGCAGAGTTCTTGAAAATGAAATCATTGACCCCAAAATACAACTGATTGCACTATCTACAGTTCTTTCTGCTTCTCATCTTATTTCTTAAGGCATTTTGCACTCAGTTTCATAAATGATCTCTCAAATGTAAATGACAATCCCTGTATCACTGTCAGTGTCTTGCTTATACCCACGTGATGACCCAATTTCTCATGATTGCGCTCACTAAGTTTCGAACTCTAACCCCTCCCTCCGAAGCCTCTTTTTTCACTAATTTCTAGTTTGCACCTTTGTCTTCCCCTCAGTCCCCCAGATGCTTACAATTTCCCACACTTTAGGCTTTGCTGATGGGCTCCCCTTAGCAGAAAAAAGCACCTGGCCTCTTGGACTTTGTCCCCAAGGACTCTTACTCAGGGGCATATGTAATTCAAAAGTTATCTCTGCTTAGAATTCATCTCTGTGGGTGGTCCTTTTAAATTGTCCCTCGAGATACTATATTGTAATTGCCTTTTACTATTTAATTTCCTAGAGTAAAGAACAGAAATGATTTCTTATCCATCTTTGTACTTGTAGCAACTAGCCTTAATAATGTCATGTAATAAGAACATAACAAATGTTGATTGTTTACTATGAACTTAAATGTGACTTGAAATATTAATTTAAATGAGTAAAATCATGTAAGTGGATCATTGCACAGCTGATAAATTTTAAACTTCAAAATACTACATAAAATATACCACATTTATTCTTCTTTGTCTGACTTTCTTCTCTCTTCAATCTCTCTTTTTCCTTCTCTTTTCTCTCTGTCTCTCTCCACCTTTCCAACATACTTTGTGTATTTTTTATTTGAAAAGTTTCCTTCTTTTGGAGTAGACAGGTACAATATGCCATATACTAAAATGTCTGATTTACTTGTTTATTCAATAATTATCATTAATGTTAATTAAGCAACACTGAAAAGAAAGAGGGTAATCTTGCTAAGTTCTCTAGACAGTACCTACAAATGTGCATATCCTCTCAATGTGATTTGTAATTTGCAACTTCAGCAAAGCTTTAAACAACAGAGATCCTTTTTGTTTGTCCCATATGGTCAGCGGTAACAATAGCGGTAAACAGGGTCTGTTTACTTTACTTGAATGATTAGTACCAAGGTTACTGCAGTTTCCTTCCTTGTTATAGCAACAATTTCCAATAGGAAGAACACATTTTACGAGTGCATTTCAGATGATACACAGCACTCAGGCCCTAACAAATAAAAGCTACATAGCACTTAGTGTACACACTTGGTTTCTATATTTGTTGATGCTTATTTAACTTCAATCTATTTTTAATTTTCACCTAAGGATATAACAAATATATATTGGAAATTTAACATAAATATAATTGTTATCATATAAAAATTATTTCCAAATTTACTAAGGATGATAGCAATGGTAGATGGTGCTAAAAATTTACTCACCCAGTAACACTACATGGATAGAGGTAGATTATAAATTAAAAAGAGAATGTATAATATAATATCCTTAAGAAATTCAACTTTGTTATTTAACAAAATAGAATAAAACAATCAAAACATTGATGAGTACTAATGAGTAGTATCAGGCATATATGCAATAAATAGCTAATAATCATCAAACTAATTACTTGTATAAAAGTATAAAGATGGATGTGCATTAACAATTTATTCTGTTCCTTGTAAAAAATGTTAAAAACAAATTTGTCATTTTTGAAATACCTATAAAAGGAATTGCCACAAAAAGTATCATGCACTGAATTACTATAAGACATGTTAAAAGTATTTTGAACATACCTTTTAAATATAAATATATACCTATGTACATATATTTATTTTTACTGTGATGACCCTGAAAAAGTATTTTAGCATTTTTCAAATCTTTAATTATGAAGTTCCATGTATCATAGTACTTTCCCTAGAGTTCTCAGAGGTAAGAATATTCTAGAGCTATTTGTAAAACTTCAAAACATTGAACATAAAACACATTAATCCACGTGGTATATAAGGTTGTACAAGCTCCCTACAAGCTGTTTCACTGTTAATTGCGGGACTGAAATAACGCAGAAGGGAAACACTTTTTTTTTTTTTTTTCTCACACTGGACAGTATCTCACATCAAAAGACTTACATGATTGGTGAATTTCTTTTTTTTTAAATTATTATTATTATTATTATTATACTTTAAGTTCTAGGGTACATGTGCATAACGTGCAGGTTTGTTACATATGTATACTTGCGCCATGTTGGTGTGCTGCACCCATCAACTCGTCAGCACCCATCAACTCGTCATTTACATCAGGTATAACTCCCAGTGCAATCCCTCCCTCCTCCCCCCTCCCTGTGATAGGCCCCGGTGTGTGATGTTCCCCTTCCCGAGTCCAAGTGATCTCATTGTTATGTTCCCACCTATGAGTGAGAACATGCGGTGTTTGGTTTTCTGTTCTTGTGATAGTTTGCTAAGAATGATGGTTTCCAGCTGCATCCATGTCCCTACAAAGGACACAAACTCATCCTTTCTTATGGCTGCATAGTATTCCATGGTGTATATGTGCCACATTTTCTTAATCCAGTCTGTCACTGATGGACATTTGGGTGGATTCCAAGTCTTTGCTATTGTGAATAGTGCTGCAATAAACATACGTGTTCATGTGTCTTTATAGCAGCATGATTTATGATCCTTTGGGTATATACCCAGTAATGGGATGGCTGGGTCATATGGTACATCTAGTTCTTGATCTTTGAGGAATCGCCATACTGTTTTCCATAATGGTTGAACTAGTTTACAATCCCACCAACAGTGTAAAAGTGTTCCTATTTCTCCACATCCTCTCCAGCACCTATTGTTTCCTGACTTGGTGAATTTCTTTTAAGGAAGGGAAAGACATGAGTCATTAGTTACTAAAATAAGATTATTTTAAAAATTAGAAAAGCTATTTTTAAGGTATTAACTATGGACAGAAAATAATGATTTAAATGACCATCATTAAGGCCATTTGAAAAACACTTGTACATGGTGGCATTAGATACATTTTATTGAACTGAGCAAAGGACATGAAAAATGTTTCTCAAAAGAAGACATACAAGTGGCAAAAAAAGAAATACATGAAAAAATGTTTAACATCACTAAGCATTGTGTAAATGCAAATTTAAATTACAATAAAATACCATCTTACACCAGTCAGAATGGCTGTTACTAAAAAGTCAAAAAACAACAGATGCTGGCATGGATGCAGAGAAAAGGGAACACTTACACAGTGTTGGTGGGGATGTAAATTAGTTCAACCACTATGGAAAGCAGTATGGAGATACTTCAAAGAACTAAAAGTAGAACTACCATTTGGCCCATGAACCCCACTACTGGGTATCTATCTACCCAAAAGAAAGGAAATCATTATATTAAAAAGACACCTGCATTCCTATGTTTATTGCAGCACTATTCGCAATAGCAAAGTCATGGAGTCAACCTAAGTGTCCTCCAATGGTTGACTGGATTTAAAAAAATGTGGTACATATTTACCGTGAAATACTATGCAGTATTTCATAAAAATGAATGAAGTCAAGTCCTTTGCAGCAACATGGATGGAGTTGGATGCCATCATCCTAAGCAAACTAACACAGAAGCAGAAAATCATGTATCACATGCTCTCACTTATAAGTGGGAGCTAAATAATGGGTACACACGGACATAAACAGAAAGATAATAGGCCGGCCGCGGTGGCTCACGCCAGTAATCCCAGCACTTTGGGAGGCCGAGGCGGGCAGATCACGAGGTCAGGAGATCAAGACCATACTGGCTAACGTGGTGAAACCCCATCTCTACTAAAAATACAAAAAATTAGCCAGG
>NW_012118487.1:26055631-26068893 GCF_000951035.1 Colobus angolensis palliatus | reverse complement strand
TGAGGCAGGAGAATGGCGTGAACCCGGGAGGCAGAGGTTGCAGTGAGCTGAGATTGTGCCACTGCACCTCAGCCTGGGCAACAGAGCGAGACTCCGCCTCCAAAAAAAAAAAAGAGAAAGATAATATACTCGGAGGGTGTGAGGGGAGTGAGAGTTGAAAAATTACTTACTTGGTAAAATCTTCCCTTCAGGTAACGGGTACACTAGAAGCCCAGTCCCCACCGTTGCAGCATATACCCATGTGACAAACACATCTCTGAATCCAAAAAATACGGTATAATAAATGCATTTGATGTAACTCTTTCTAAAGTAAATATTCTATTTATGTTGAGAATATATACAAGTATGTTCGTCCCTTAGACGAAATTACATTCATTTTAATATGTTTTTCTGAATTTCTGAAAAATAAATATTAATACAAAGTTTACACCATGTTATTCATATACAAATGGAATGTGCACTTAAATTCACATTTAAAATAATTGGAATTAAAGTTTTAGATAGGGAAGTTGTTATCATTTGACACTCTAATATTCCACTGTCCAAGAGGGTAGCCAGTAATTAACTACACGTGGCTGTTGAACATTTGGCTTATCCAACTGAGATATGCTGTACTGTAATAATGTCAAATACACACCAGGTTTCAAAGACTTGGTAAGAAAAAAGAATGAATAATATACACTTAATGCTCATGTTGATATGATAATAATATTTTGGATGTGTTTAAGTAAGTAAAATCTTATTAAAATCAATTTTGCCTGATTTTTCTTTAACGTGACTGCTAGAAAATTTCAAATTATTAGGATGGCCAGCATCTTTTGTTTGTATTATGTTTCAATAGACAGTGTTTCTCTAGGTATAAAAGTGATAGTTTGGGCATGATAATAAATAGAGTATCACCTTCAAAATTTTAAAAATTATGATACTTTCAAACAATGGCAGCCATTAAAAGATGATATTCATTTGCATTTTAAAAAATTACTGTATGGTCTCACTTATACGTGGAATCTAAAAAGGTCTGAAACATAATCCTCGGGCAAATCCTACCTAAGATAACTATACTGTCATCAGCGCAAAGAAATTTTAGGTTAGATACACTAAGTTATGACCGACAATATATGGTTCAGTGTGGAAAATAAGAATGATTGGTCAATTCTCATTCTATTGTACTGCAATTACACTTAGAGTCAGAGAAGACCTTACTCTATTAATATGTGTATGACAAATAAGTAAATACTTAAAGAAATAAATACGATAAATGTTTCACTTGAACTGTCTAATTGTGTCTGCTTTTAGGATTATAAACCATTACATTAGCAAGCAAAATGTACCAGTTAGAGATCAGAGTGTGGAGAATGCCAGATACTATAGGTGAAAAAAAGAACCCTAAAGGCACAATAGCAGCAACCCATTAAGATAATCTTACAAATGGGAGATTAAAGGACATAATGAAGGATGAGGTTATTTTACAATGGGAAAACCTAAGACTTAAAAAAAAATTCAGTTGAAATTGGTATTGCTTCTCTTTCTCTCTTTCCATTACAGTTGGCGTATAAAAATAATTTCCTATGTTTAGGAGCAAAAAACTGTCCGTTTGGAATACATGTCTATAGGCTGGGTCTCAGCAATCATTTTGGAAAATCTTTTCCCTAAGAACCCAGATAGCAACAGCAACACAGAGTAGAAAGCAAGGAAATGGTGCTGAGTGGTATTTCCCAAAGTAGCCAGGGAATAGCTATGAACTCTAACATAAAATGTTTTATAATCAGCCCTAGCACAGGGACTCACACTTGTAATCCCAGCACTTTGGGAGGCTCACTTGAAGGCAAGAGTTTGAGACCAGGCTGGGCAACATAGCAAAGTCCCATCTCTACTAAATAAATAAATAAATTAGCCAAATGAGGTGGCACACTCTTGTAGTCTTAACTACTTGGGAGGCTGAAATGGGAGGATTGCTTGAGCCCAGGAGCTCAAGGCTGCAGTGAGCTATCATAGTGTCACTGTACTCCAGCCTGGGTGACAGGTGACAGAGGGAAAACTTAGCTCAAAAAAAAAAAAAGGATAATCATACAAACCAACATGCACATTATTAATTTTGTAATGCTACTATGTAATAGAAGAGTTATTCTCCAAATATGTCAGGTGATTCAATTGCTACAAGATTTCATATTACGATGATCTGTATATATGGGATTATCTTGTAGTAGCTATAACATCTAACACAATGATTCCCAAATCAAGGTAACCTTAGAATTATCAATGCCTTTGTGTTTGAATGCAAGGTTTAGTCTTTCAGAGATAATTCATGAGCTCTATGCCAGAGGTGAATTCAGTTGCCCTGGCAAATTTTGTTGTTTTATTTTTTAAATGGCAGAGATACAAAATAGTGACACATCATGATTTATAAATCAGTACATTTGAACAAAGTAAGGATGCCTGTGAAACCACTATGGATGTTAAATATAGAAAGATGATAGATAGATAGATAGATAGATAGATAGACAGATAGATGATAGATTTCCAGCACCATAGATGACCTGATGTTTTCATCCCATTCCTTTTCCTCTCTTGCAAAAGCTACCATCATATTAACTTCTAAAACCATAGAGTAGTTTTAGCTGTTTTGGATTTTATCTAAATATATTCCTACTTGATGGATGCTTATATGCTCTGCTCCTTTATCCAGCATTATTGTTTTTCAGTTTTCTTACATCCAACCTCTCAACCATCAGCACTTTTGCTTCTGCGCCTACATCTATATTGAAAGTCTCATTACCAAAGCTACCATTAAGTTCCTTACTGCCAAACCTAGTAGCCAAGAAGAATTCACTTTTTTTTGCCTTGGACTCAGCTTTGAAAAATGTTCATCAATTCTTCCTTAGTTTCCTAAGGTGCCCTGCTTTGGACACCACCCGTTAAAATGCATTTCAGTTTTAATTCTGGTGTGGACTGAATTGTGTCTCCTCCAACTTCATGTTAATGCCCTAACCCTCAGTGTGACTATATTGGGAGATAGGACCTAAAATAACGTTAAGGTTTAATGAGGTCATTAGGGTGGGTCCTAATCTGATAGGTTTTGTGTCCTTATAAAGTGAGACATCAGAGAGCGTTCTCTCTCTTCGGTGACAATGCAGCAAGAAGGCAGGCATTTGCTTACAAGCCAGGAAGACAGCCCTCACCAGACACTGAATTGACTGGTACCTTGATCTTAGACTTCCCCATCTCAAGAACTATGAGACATAAATTTCTATTGTTGAAGCCACCTGTCTACCATATTTTGTTATGATAGCCACTAAGATAGTTCTCAACTCCTCCACTTTTGCTTGTTCATTCTCTCTTTACAAGCTCATCTTGAATGACCCAGCCTTCTGACAGAGCTTCAGTTTCTACCTGTATATTCCCTATCTTTATTTCTGGCTGAGGTCACCTACTCGAACCACAGTATTCTCCAAACAGAAGTTTGTGTATTTTTAAAAAATATACCAACATGTCCAAAATTTAACTCAATGTCTTTCCCTAAACTTGCATCTCTTCCTGTGACCCCTGCTTTAATAAACAGAAACACCACTCACCTTAGTAGGCAAGCTAGAAATCTGGGCATTATCCTTGACTCAAGTCCTCTCCTTGTCGTGTATATCTAATCACTCAGCAATTCAAGTTAATTCTGTTTATAAGCTATTTCGCAGACACGGTCACATTCCTTCATTTTTACTGTTGCTTCTTTGGTTCTGGCCCCATCATCACTTTTAGCCTACATTAGTGCAACATCTTAATTTTGTTCACTAACCTCTGCTATTTTTCTCAGATAAAGGTTTTCATATACCAATGATCTAATATCTATGAATGGTAATGTAATATTCATTTTTATTTTTCTAATTATTAGAAGCTTTCAATAAGTAATATTTTAGTGTAGCTGTTCTGCTTTCCCTGGAAAATGAGTTTTATTTTCCTCATAATGTCATTATCAAATCTATACTGCACTAAGAAATGTTTCATATACAGTAATCACATTTTGAATACAAGCATTAATAATTAGGTGATTTAAAATATTTTAAAATATTTTAGAATTTTAGAATTATAGTTACTTCTTTTAAAGAAAGAACAATAGAATTATTATACAATTAATATCATTAATTAGTGTTAATATGATGTTCACAGTTGATGTATTTTACTGACAAAAACTTAATTATTTTTATGCCTACTAGAAACATATCTTCTTTTGGATATTTGTACATATAAAGATCATGTTGAATTAACAGAAATTTTTAATAGTTTAACATTAGAAGTTGAACACACAAAAATACATACACATCTTAAAGTACATATATATGTATATGGTTTTGGGAGCTGCAACTTAGAAGAGTTTAATAACACTTCAAAAATCTATCACATTTACCAAAATGTCTCATACAGTTTTAAAAGTTCATACTCCTCATAAGACTTCACACAATTTTAAGGTTTAGTACTACAGTCAAAGTAATTCATTATTTAACTCAGGAAATGAAGTACATAGGAAGCAGTTTCAATACAAAAATTCTTTCTCTGTGTACTAGTCAATTATACCACTCTTGATTATCTAGAAACTCTAAATGAAGTAATTCGTTTCTAAAAGCATCACTTCATCATTTCAATTGAGTTTCACAACCTAAGCAAATAAAGGCATTTTTTTGAACATCACTTCTGAAGTTAAATGCCTCAATTAGTGTGTGGTCATCTTGTGTGATGGCAAATCACTTGTACTTACTGACAGATTTAAATCAGAAGTATAGTATTCCATGCAAATCATACTTAATGTTACAATTTGATTAAATTTGAATTGGAAGACAATGAAATATTTAGCACTTGGTATAAAATAATAGCACTATTAATTCATTTTTAATTCCACGAGAAACTTTTGCACCAGAAAATGAACACACTTTGCTGAATATACTCATGACAACAAAATCCAGGGTGAAGGATGTACACCACCTTCCCATCTTACCAGAGAATTTGGTATTTCCTCTCTATATTCAAAAGTATGTCGCTAAACTTACTATTTATTGGATCCTATTAAATAGCTTTCCAAGTCTGTTAATCAAACAAGGCATGATATGAAATACTTGAAGCACACAATAAGGATTTATTTTAAATATGTTAGTAAAAATCAATTATTAACAATTATTAACAATACCAAAAATATGAAGAAAAACTAAATGACCATTCAATACCTATGATAAAATATTAAAATAATTTATCTAATCCACAAAGAAAAAAGGTATTTTTGAAAAACACCTTATATCTACTGTAATAACACTGCAATAATATAAGAACATTTGATAATGTGCTATTTTTTTGCCATTAACTTTTTCCTGTTTGCAGATTACCCTTTACTATCTTCCGTTTTATACCATGGCAGAAAGTAAGAACCTGGAACTCAAGAAATCTGTCTACCTTTGTATCCACCAGAAAACAATTAATAGATCATGATAGGTTTCTAACTTCTTCTGCCTTAGTTTATCCCTCTGGATATTCACTTAAGGCTTTTTTAGCTTTCTGAGCTTCTTTTTACAAA
Source organism: Colobus angolensis palliatus (assembly GCF_000951035.1). NCBI lineage: Eukaryota > Metazoa > Chordata > Mammalia > Primates > Cercopithecidae > Colobus > Colobus angolensis. The sequence continues at coordinate 26,063,342 of NW_012118487.1, read as the reverse complement.
GTATGTGGAAAAATGCATCCCAGATGTGGAAAAAATGCCTCCTTTTTAATCTTACTACATCTGTCATTTTGATCACTGTCCATCTGAGATTATATATTCCTAGGGGAAAGGAAACTTATCTTTGCAAGTAGCTGTGACTATCACAACACCCTATACACAAAGGTACATAATACATTATTTTTGAATAGATTCCTTTTCCCATTAGTGTTATACATGTTTTATTCATGATACCTTAGTATTTTACAACTTTGTAAAATCATGTAATTATACAAAGCCTGTCACTAAACTTCATAAAACCCAAGTGGATTTAGTTATCAGGTAGTTTTATGGAGGGAGAGAAAGAAATGGTTGTGTTTATAATTCTCATTAAAGTATAAATATCTTCTCACTAATGCAGACACAATCCACACAGGTCAGTTCTGTACCTCTGAGGAATCACTATATAGTTTGATGCCTAATTTAAGTAAGGGTGAAGCAGTGAAAATGTAATACCTTACAAGAAATTTGCTTGGTGAGACCAGAAAGAATATTAAAATATTTCCTATAATTGCAGCATTATTTAGAAAAACATTATTTCCACTAAATGATGTTGTGAACATCATTTTATCATTGTTATGGAATAGTTTTGATTATCTAAAAAGAAAAAGTAATCTCATGATTGCTGATTGCCGAGCAATTTCATTACCCAACTAACATCTCTTTATGACTAAAAATGTAGACCTTTCGTATTATAAATTTGACCTAATGGCAGAATCATTACTATATTCACTAAATTCATTGTATTTACTACAAATAATTTCCATAAAAATTTTAGCATATTACTTTCTAATAGTTAATGAAATCCACATAGATTGCCTTCTATCCAAATTCAATATTCCCTAGTACTTTATATGTAATGTGTTTTACTATATCTTTATCAAAGCTTTTTATTGATTATTTAGATTTCTGACTTGTAAAATGTTATTTATAAGGACAATGTTCTGATGTACCTTACTTTCTTTAGCAACATCAAATTACATCCAAGAACACAGGATTATTTTTCCTTGACAGGTGCAAGCAGTAGTATTCTAGGCAAGATTATTTTTACTGATAGGGCCAGGGATTGCTTTTCAGTGTCTTTGCTGGCTATCACAAAAATAACATATTACTCATTCACATATTTTTATTGTTTCTCTTCCACTATCACACCACCAACAATAACTCTATTTTGAATAAATATCTTACACAAACATATCCATTTAAGACTCTTGTTGATGCTGGGTAAACTATATACTATTGAAATGATTTCCAAGCATGGCTGTAGATTTTGCCTACTTTTGTTAGTCAAGTCTATGTATCTTTCTGTTGAGAGATAGAGGTAGTGGTTAGGAGATTAGACTGCTTATTTATTAAAACTATTTAGTAAAATGCCCAAAATAATTTCTACATTTTCATAAAATTTCAAACTGCAACAGAAAATGCAGTTGGGTTAGCTTTTTCTAAATACCCTGATATATCCAATATCTGCCTTTTTATTTATGTTATTCTTTCTGTTCACTACCCTTTGCTCATCTCCAAAAGTTTAAATTCACTTGTCCTTAAGATTATTTTAATTATTTAATTTCCACCACCTTCATGAGGTATCCTTGATTTCCAAAACTAAATATCATATTTTCAACTTACGTAATATTTTATAGGCTTTTTAAATAACACCTATTCCCTTCTATCTTATATGATAGTATCATTCATATAGACATATGCACACACACACACACACACACACACGATTATATGTACACATAAGTTTTTCCCTGACAAACCACATTTTCTCCCTGTTATCCCGCCATCATGAGCACACAAAAGAATGCCCACTACAGCAGGAAGCATAGTGAAAAACACATAGACTTCATAATTAGGACAACATGAGTTTGATTAGAAACTCAGTCACCTATTTGTTAATTTCTGTGTATTTCACCTCCTTTGTATAAAGTAGAATAATAATGCTGCATTTTTTTTATTATTATTTTTTGGAGATGGAGTCTCACTCTGTTGTCCAGGCTGGAGTGCAATTGCATGATCTTGGCTCACTTCAACCTTTGCTTCCTGGGTTCAAGCGATTCTCTTACCTCAGCCTCCTGAGTAGCTGGGATTACAGGCACCTGCCACCATGCCCGGCTAATTTTTGTATTTTTAGTAGAGACAGGGTTTCTCCATGTTGACCAGGTTGGTCTCAAACTCCTGACTTTAGGTGATCTGCCTGTCTCAGCCTCCCAAAGTGCTGGGATTACAGGCATGAGCCACCACATCCTGCCAATGCTGCTTTCATTTTATCATTTTTGAAAAGTACCTAACCTAACAATACCCTTATAAAGAACTAACAGTTTACCGGATCATCCTGTGTTGTATTCTGCCTAGTAACTTAAAGTGAAAATACAACTTAACCATATCCAAAGAATGTATTTTTATCATGATTTAAAAATTTATAAGCTACAACTATTTTTCATATATTATTTTGCTTATATAAATGATCACATAAAATATAATAGTGTTTTAATAAAAATTATCAGAGTAAAAAATATCCTTATTTATATGAATTTTTAAGAAGAAAAATATATTTCAGTAACTTCTCCAACATCAGACAGCTGATAAATGGCTAAATGTCAGGGGCATAATTCAAAAAAGACCTTTTTACCCGCAAGTACATATTCTACTTCCTATCTTTTCTGAAAAAAAAAAAAAAAAAACAAGAATTTTGGTTTCAAGTTCTGAATTAAACTGAATCCTGTTTAATTTTCCTCCTTTGGTGATTTTCTAATACTAACTAGTAAATTTACTTGTCTTTCTTTTACACATAGCTTCTAAATCCTTGTTTTTCTGTTGTTGTTGTTGATTGTTTCTTAGTCCTTTCTCTTTCAACTATATTATTATTATTAACTATTATTATTATTGCCATGGAGTCTTGCTCTGTCACCCAGGCTGGAGTGCAATGGTACCATCTTGGTTCACTGCAACCTCTGCCCCTGGGTTCAAGTGATTCTCCTTCCTCAGCCTCCCGAGTAGCTGGGATTACAGGCACGTGGCACCACGCCCAGCTAATTTTTGTGTTTTTAGTAGAGGCGAGTTTTCACCATGTTAGCCAGGCTGGTCTTAAACTCCTGACCTCAGGTGATCCGCCCACCTCGGCCTCCCAAAATGCTGAGATTATAGGCATAAGCCACCCATTAGTGGCCTCTTTGAATTATTTTTAAAGAACAACCTGGTATGTAATTTTGGTTAATCATCTTTATGACGCTGTTCTAAAAAACACATTTAGTCAATCTGAAGACACACTTTGGCAATTCAAACATGTATCAATTTTTCCAAAGTACTTTAATAAAAATAAAAGTCTTCATTCGAATGTCAATCATTGCCCTTCAAATACATGCAAACTACATCTGTTAATCCATTTTGGTTTTCCAATGAAGTTAAAAAATTTGACTGTGTAAATAATTGTTTTTGATACATGGTGACAACTGGTGAAAAGCTCCTCCTGCTCTAAAATAATCTTGGAAGCAGCATTGAGAACCTAATGTCTTAAACTATAATCAATGAGAATTGATGATATTCATAGTTATCAAATATTTCTAACTGTTCATTTCAGAACTACTAAATCCCTTAGATTTTCTCTGTGTTTCAATACAACTTGAAACTTAAATTCACTAAATTATGTAACTTTTCTTAAGAAACAGCTTGTACTATGAGAGCAAGCAAACAGACCATATTGTGGAAAGCAACAGGAAAAAGAACAAAGAGAAATTGGAGAATGAATCTTGTACTCACGGAATGCTCTATAAAATTCTTCAAGAGCCAGGTGCTTGTCAGCATTAAAATCATCGTATTTCAATAGATCATACAAAGTACAATCAAAGAGATCCTTGCCAAGTTCTTCCTGTTTTATCACCTAACAAGAAAATTATAACCATACCTTTATATTTGTGCCTTAAAATTTCTATAATATAATTTATTATATGTAATAATCACATAACAGATCATTTCATGTCTGCAGCAGGGCAAAGAACTCAATTTTGGAAAAATCCAGGTTTTTAGTTACTGAACAATTATTTTTAACCTTTTCAAAGATATTAAGTTATGATGTTAAGATAGGTAATTACAATTTTGTTCAAATGTTCTAATATAAAAGTTTCACAGTGAGACGCAACACATCTGAACATTTAAAGAACATTTTGTATTTCATGCATTTTCTTTGCTCCATTTATACTGACTCAAGGAAATACTTCTGTATGAAAATTGCCTCCTGTGTCTCGGTGACCTATGTCAAAATAAAACAGTGGTCTTTCCCAACAGAAATAGTGAGACAGTTTTTTCCAACTTTTTTCCTCATATGATTTGTAAAATAATGAAGTTAGGTTATTTTTTTCTTCTCTGCCTAAACTCCTCCCCAGCTGGAAGTTAAGTCATTTGAGATTGTGCATGAATTCCCTCGGTCACAAAAGAGCTATTAAGCAAATGACTGTTTCCAGGAGCCAGATAGAATTAATGCACCAATTGATGATGAAAATCTATCCAGGCATGAGTGAAGAAAATCATCAAACTTCTTTTCTAGTCTGTGCTCTAGTCTATGGACTGTGGCTGCAGCTTTTTGCTACTCTACTGATTTTGACTATTTCATGTCATATAACAGAGCTTCCCAAGATTTTTCAGACATTTCTATTGTGGTAGCTGCATAGCTGTGTCTGTGGTTTTTCATACTCTCTCATATACAAAGGCAGGGGTTTATATTGCTTGAAGCTGTGCATCACAGTAGTTGGTTGGTTTGTTTGAAAGGTAGTGCAGTATAATCAGAAAACAAAGGCTTCAAAATCAGGTGGCTCTGGGTTCGGGACCTGCCACCGCCATTTAATACCTCAATAATTTCTGGCAAATCATTTAAGCTTTCCTCAGTTAGAAAATGAATGTGAAGATTTACACACACACACACACACAGAGTCAGGTGTAAGACGTAACATACAGCATATACTCAAAAGTGATCATTTAACATTAAAAATAGTAATTTTTACATAATGCATTGCTTCTTTAAATAATTCACTGCAGACTTCCAGACATTGGCTTGTGCATGTTATGGTTGCACATTCACAATGAATTATCGTTTCTTTTGGTGGAGCAGAATGTCTTGGACTTTCTTTAGTACAGCAAAGGCAGATTGGCGATGCTACTTTCTAAAAATCCTCAGATGCTTTTGAGCTATTTTTTTCACCTTTTCTGGAACACTCCTGTGTTGAACGTTTCATGATGTCTGAGTGTAGATAGGCTGAGGAGATAACTCTGAAAATGGAGCTAAGCATCTGGGTCACAGGAGCCTCCAGCACCCTCTCTAGCCAGCTAAGCAGTGATACGTAATGTTAGCACATGCAGTGCTAAATAGAACTTTTGCAACTCAGTGAGTTCTTTATTTTTGTGTATGTACTAGTGTTAAAATTATATCGGTTAAGCTGATTATTTGTTAACTTGAAGAAGAAAAAAGGTGAAAAGCTTATCTGGTTTAACTGACCCATATACATAGAACTTGTAGATGGCAAGCCCTAAACCTTTGCACAGTCCAGCTGGATGGGTTAACGAAACTACATAATGCTGAAGCCATCTCTTCTATAAGCTTAATAAAATACATTTTATATATATATAATATATATATAACCATTTTTCTATTTAGAAAGCAACAGAGCTCTCAGTCATTCTCTCTTTGTTATTGGTTAGATCATAGAAAATGACTTTTGACTCTTCCTGAGGGCTAGGAGTAGGGGCAGTGTGCACAATTCTATCCCTTTATGCATTAAAGATGTGCAATGTTAGTGTTGTGGTAATATTTGGGATGCAGTGACACCAGACTTTGTTCAGACATTTTATGACTTTTAGTCTCTTTTTTATTTGTAAATAGAGAGGAGCACAAAGATAGGGGCAAAGCTTTTGTCATTTTCTGTCTCATGTTTATTTCTGTTTTAATATTTTACAAACTTAAATGTATTAGACCAAGATACTGGACTTCTCACTTTATACTTATCACTGGCTCTTGCATAAGACTAGTTTGATCTTGATTTGATCTTGGCCTTGATTTGGTCATGATGATACAGCTTACGCTGGGCAGGCCATTTTAATGCTTGTGACCTTAAGAAGCCGGTCCTGGCTAATAAACTTCTTATTTTTTTAAGCCCTTATCATCTATACTGAAGCATATCCATGCATAGGATAAAGCAGATTAATTTTCTTATTCTAAATATTTCAAATATGTGTCTGCTCATTTATCTCATTTAAGTGGTCAATTAAATACCCCACTTAAAACATGATTCTTAGTAATTATTTCTCTCCTTCGTGTGTCCTGATGGGAAGCTCTGTCACATTCTGGTGTTTACTACTGAGGGAGGTACTTTCCTATGACTTTTCTTCTTTTCTGTTTTTTTCACATCTTTACTGAGGTATAATTGATATAAAAATGGCACATATTTAACGTGTAATGTTTTATGTGTTTATAGGACATTTCAATCAGCATTGAAAGATTGGTTTAGATATACCGAATTTGTGTCTGTGTGTTTGTTTTTGTTTGTTTGTTTGCTTGTTTGTTTTGAGACAGAGTCTTGCACTGTCACCCAGGCTAGAGTGAAGTGGCGCATCTCGGCTCACTGCAACCTCCACCTCCCGGATACCCAGAATTTTTATAGCTTTACAGTCATGAGTGTTTGATGGTCAGAAAGAAAGTATGAAAAACTATACAAATAGACTTCCTTCCTCAGTCCACAGTAACCACTCTTTGGCACGGGGGATCCAAACTTGTAGAACTTTGATAGTTCCTTGCACTTCTTTCATCTAGTGTTTGACACTGATTCCAAAAAACTCACTGTAGACGTCTCAAAAGGCACATGTTAGTCCTTGACTAGCAATTCATGACACTGCCAGATTCACTAAATATATTTTAATACATGTTCAAACATCCCGTGATGATACTTCATGATCTCATGCTATTCATTATCTCATACCATTTTACCTCTTATAAAATGATATAAGAGATAATAAGTGGTTTAAGAGGTAACAAGATACCATCTTATGATTTTGATAGGTCAAAAAGACCAATCAGATTTTCACTTGTTACCTCTGATAAAATGGTGAGGATGTTTCCCAAACCTACTAAAGCTGGTAAACTCCTTAAGGAGTTGGATAGCCTTAAGGCTATCAAAAGAAAATCTTTTACACTTTTTTTCCACTGATCAAAGGTCAAATTATATGACTCTTGGGCCTCCTAATGGTTTGGTTCAGTGTCAGAAAATAGAAGTATTAGCAGAATGGATGGCCTCAGGGGAGCTCAGACACACAGCATGGAAGAGGGAGTACATTTTGAACTTCAATGTAATAGAATGGTCAGAGTTGCACAAGGACTGTAACAAATCAGGAATGACTCACTGTCTTGGTATTGTATTCTCTTTTGTTCCAAAATAAACAATAAAAAAACTTGGACATCCTCAAAATGAACTATTCTCCTTACTGTTTTTACTATTTGCCTTCACTCACTTATTTAATCATCCATTCAACAAATCCTTTCAGACTGCCTATTTGTGTCAGGCATTATCCACAACTCTGAAAATACAGCAGAAAAGATAGACAAAAATCTTTTCCATATGAAACTCATATGCTTGTGAAGGGAGAGCAAAGAAATATAGTAGTAAATATATATATATATATATATATA